>NW_009925054.1:53233-58458 GCF_000696875.1 Nestor notabilis
GAGGCAATTTTGTTTCATAGAATTGTTCCTGGTCAGCGGTTGTTGTCCTGGTGTTGGGTGAAGTCTTATTCTGCAGTGGTGCTGCCTTGGTCCCTGTCTAACATAGGGTGCTGCGGGCCGTGCTGCAGTACATGTCTTTACAGGCACAGGCAGAGAACAGGTTGTCTGTGACAAGCGACAACTTTCTGGGAGCAGAAAACTCAGCTAGCTTGTGTGGCTGTAGGCTCACTGTGGCTTTCCTTCCTCCCTGAACATGTTCCAGGGCTGGGTAGGGTTTGGCCAGTGTTCCTTGGCCGGCGCGTGGATGCTCAGCACCCCCATGGCGAGCAGCGTGGGGCCCAAGCACGTGACAGCACAGCTCATGCACTTAGGTTTTAAAAAATATCTATAGCTGTTGCTGCAAAGTATGAAGCAAAGTCTAGTCCTGCTTGATCTTTCCCTTCCTTTTAGCCTTTTTAACTAATAATAGGCACATGCAAGTGATTAACGCAGCCTTTTGTGACTGTTTCTTGTTGTTTGTGCAACCCTCAACATGTGCTTTATCTTCTGAATACGAGGTGGATGTGTTTGGCATTTCGTACATGAGAGACTTTGCCAGCCCGACCAGCATCCAGCTGCGCTGGTGTCACACCACCGCAGCTGCAGCCACAGCTCCCAGCTCCCCTGGGGCTGACACTGGCAACATGTGCTTTATCTTCTGAATACGAGGTGGACGTGTTTGGCATTTCGTACATGAGAGACTTTGCCAGCCTGACCAGCATCCAGCCGTGCTGGTGTCACGCCACCGCAGCTGCAGCCACAGCTCCCAGCTCCCCTGGAACTGACACTGGGCTCACTGTTGGAGGGGATCACTGATTTTATTCGGCTAATAAATCCTGTTTTAATTTGTGGCCTTAATATCGAGATAAGCTGGTTCTTTGCCTGTGGTATACTGATACAGTCTTTGCTTCTCTTCTCCTTCACTAACAGCGATGCCTGACAGCTGTTAGTGCAGGTTTTGTCGGCAGCACGCTCTTTTGACCCCCCCATGTCCCTACCATCTATCAGCAAGTCTGGATGGATCCATGACAGATGCCAAAACTGAGAATAGAGGGGAAAATCAATTAAAATCTTAGAAAAGCTTTCCATATCCCTAAATAAATCTTGTTTTCTTTGAAAAACACTTAATAGGAAGTTGGATCTAGGTTCCACGTTCTGTCCAGCTGGCAACCAGTTCACAAAGTCATCCAAAAAACTGTTTTAAACCATGTTGTTGACAATACTAACCATTTAACACACCATGTGAGTTAAAAAATAATATATATGTTGCAGAAAATAAATGCATAGCATGTATACATTTTATGAAAGGCCAGGTTGGACAGGGCTTTAAGCAACCTGGTCTAGTGGAAGGTGTCCCTGCCCATGGCAGGGGGTTGGAAATAAATAAGCTTTAAGGTTCTTTCCATCCCAAACCATTTTATGTTTCTATGATTGTACGAAAATTACAGGAAATTAAGATCGAATACCTGTGTAGGTATAAAGATAGTGAGAAATGCTGCCAGGTGCTCAGGTGAATTTCAGGCAGATTTTTAGTCTTGAATCACAAAGAAAAGGGACATATTGCACTCATCTTGGGGTGAACAGGAGCTTAGGTGAATGTGCCTAATTTGTCCATCTCTAGTCAGGTCACACAAAATGGAACAAATCTGGGCTTTTGGACATGGCCAGTCCCAGAGGTCATGGACGAGCCACTCACTGCATGGCTGACTCATACCTTGATTACTTTCTACATACCTTTTCCCTTGATGGGTCTTTTTGACCAGACTTACACAAAATGCTGCAGTCTGCTAAGGCACACTGTGGCTCAGCACAAGCCCTGTGAAGACTGGTGGCATTGCTGGATCTCCTTGGGGTTGTTTGCATAACTTTCCATGTGCTCTTTAGATTCAGGGTGCTTGTTTTGATCTTTGTTTGAATAATACTTTGAAGTGTTGATGCATGATGCGATTTCCTACAGCCTCGTAAGAGGTACAAGATGATAAAAAAATATTGTTTTTAAGATTGATGGTTGGTTTTTTTGTTTCTTTTCTTAAAAAGACTTTTTTGGAGAAAAATGCTGTATCTGGGAGGAAGATTGGTTTTAGGTCTATAAAGCTAAGCATGGATGCAAGCTTGGGCAGTGCTACAGTAGAAGCATGGATAACATAGGTCCTGCTGGAGCAGGGAGCTCCTCCAAATGGAGCAGAAATGTGGTAGTATACAAGGGCATTTAGTGGAAAATGCACCATAACTTAGATTACTTGGTTTATTTTTCTCCATGGCTTGGGGCTGGAAGTCTGGAAGCTGTTTGACATTTCTCAGATCTCTCTGTTAACCTATGGGAAGAGAAGCACTGAGTGACCAGGAGCTGGGGAAGATTCACTGTTTGCAAAAAACTGTGGTAAAAACTAAATGCCTAGACGGAAGCCAAGAGTCTTGTGCTGGCAAAACTGAGATGGTTATGGTTTCCTTTCTAGTTTATGTGCTCTTAGGATATGAGTGAGCAGCTGACAGTCTGTAGTCCATAAAAAGACAGATAAGCATTATCAGAGGTTAAAGCACAGAGGATGCCAATATACTTATCCAACTGCGAGTACCACGGGCCACCACATCTGTCCTCTTACCGTGTTGAACTTTCCCATTTGGAGACACACAAATTTCTTTGCAGTTTGACCCAAAGCACAACTGTGCTTCCCAGGGCTGTCATGTGGGTTCATCCTCCAGGGCTACACCTAAGAAATACAAGGAAATCTGGCAGGCCCGGTAGTATGGGAAAAAGAAGTCACACAGCTTCACAGTGCTTAAAGAAGGCCACACGTTAAGTCACCTACTACACTAGTCTGTAATGACAAATGGGGTCTCCCCACCAAAAAGCTCCTCTTCCTGTCTGCTGGACCACAAAAACCATGCTGTAGAAACACAGAGCAACACCTGGTTTTCCAGGGGTTGTTTCTCAGGTTTCTAGAAGAGGAAAGTAACTGTTTTAACCGTAGGCATTGTCTCACAGCAGCATGCAGGTCACTGCACACCTATTAAATTAAAATTTTTGTACAAAATAAGCTTTAAAATGTGAAGTTGTACTTGTGTTTAGAAACAATAGTAAGTGGTAGAGATGCACGCTGAAAATACAGAGTAAAAGCAGTTGTAGTTTAATGGCTAGAAGGCACGGTAATGGAGAAAGTACCAGCCTTAACCATCTGTGCCCAGAGAACAGAGACCCCAGGGTGACATGAAGCCCCTTCTCCCACCTTCATCTGAACTGGATGGCCCTGTGGTGCCCAGTTTAACTGGCCAGAGAAGTGGCTTTCTGCTCCTCTTAGCCAAATACACTCCCTCTACAACATAGTCAGGGGTGGGAAACCATATAAGATAAACGAGACTTGGTACACCCTGCCTGGCTCCCACACTGGTCCCCCAAGAGCACACTGTCAATGCCAGAGAACTCTGATCTCGCCCCTTGGGCTTCTGCACAAGATATGCCCTCACCCAGAAGCTGCTGAAGCTGATGCCTTTGGTATATTCACTTGAGAGCATTACCTCTAGTGGTCTTGTCTGAGGCAGACCCATGGCTTATCTACTCTGCCAGTTGGACGTACTGTAAATGCCATGAATCACAAATATCATTTTCATAAATTAAAAAAAATTCCACTTAAGCATCAGCACAAGGTCTTGTTCCTCTCCTTGCTCTGGGCAACTGTTTGACTCTTTGGAATGAAGTGATCAAGTATCCTGGAAATTAAATTAATTTCCAAATGCAGGCAGGGTTGCGGAGTAATTCTAAGACAAGGAGTTAAACTTGTTTCCTTTTCCTTTGTATTCAAGATCATTTTCATTGTGTATAGAGCATATCTGAGATAAACTTTGCAGTAAACATGCATCAGTACTAGATTCTGCAAGGAAACACATTTTTGTCCTTTTTTTTTTTTTCCTTAAGGGTTTTAAATGGGCCCTTCTCTAATTCTCAAGGTCCTTGTTAAATATTTTAAATAGTTGGTCAGATGCCAAACTATTTTCTTTGCCTGCATTTCTCCCCTTGGAGAATTACTACAGACAATGAAATGTGGCATCTTCAACATTAGTGTCAAAGAGAAGCCTACCATGACAAGCAGTTTTGTAACTCAGGAACTCGACTAAAGTTTTATGTTGTATTGAGTAGGATGAAGAATCTCACAGTGCACTTAATCACCAGATCTCTGCAGCATCCTGTACTGAAATTATTACATTTTAGCTTTTATTTACCAGGGAAAAAGAGATCTCATTTCTGTGTTTTGTATTAAATTTGGGCCGAAACCATCTGCAGTCCTTAGAAATACCTGGATGAAGAAATTGCATACAGTAGGAATACGTGATTGCCCCTTGTGCAATTCTTGTGAGCACATATTGTGGAGTTAAGGGAGAAAAGTCCTTTTGGCAAAATACAGTAGTGTAGAAATTTGTGTATGGTTGCTCTCAGTTCAACCAGGTTTCTAAAACAATGTAGTGCATGGGCAGTGTGGAACCAGCCCATGTACAAGGGATTTAGCGGTTGTGTTTGCATGTATTTGCATCAGCACTGAAGGCAAGTGGGAAGTGTTGCCCTTTGCTTTTCATATGCTTCCTCTGGTGCTTGAAAATTATTTTTCAGATTCTCAGGGAAAAAATACAGTCTTAGCCTTTTTAACTTCACAGCTTTAGCTGTTCCAAATGCATTTACCCGATGAGTATATATATGGCCGTGTTTATTTGGAGGCAGCATATTTTGGCTCCCTAGATACTATCTTGCAATGAGGATCAACATTTCTAAACATATATTTCTACAACAAGTAAATAATGCAGAGGGGACAGTGAGGTTCACACATTATCAGGTGGTTGCATAGAGCCATCACTTGACATGGTTACAAACTGGCAAAGCATTAGCAGGGAGACAAAAGGCAATGTATGCAAACCTAGCTAGCTCAAAACCTAGCTGCTATAAACAGTAACGCAGAGATGGTGCTCATGAAGCATATCGCTAGGGATGTTAAATTTTTTTATGATCCGTTTTCTAGCCTATTCAGTATTTGTTTTACACAGCTGCCTCCAACATCTGCTTTTCATCTCTGCTCTTTATCCATGTAGGTATTCAAAAATGCCTTTCTTCTTTCAGCTGCTTTATGTGTCTCCTGTATTGTCAATGAAACATGCAGCTAATTGAATTAAAAAAAAATTAGCCTTTTTAAAATAGGCTA
>NW_009925055.1:0-760 GCF_000696875.1 Nestor notabilis
TCCTGTACAGACTGGAACATCAATGCCACTTATTTGTATCCTCAAGACACTTACGTAAGACATGTTATAGGGAGAAATTGTGCAGTTTGAAGAAAATATATGTGTATGATGGCTTTCATACCAGAAGTAACTGTTCCAGCATGTGCTTTATTTGAAGACATGGGGTCTATGAATATTTTGCAAGTCTGTAAATTTAACTGGCTTTTGATGCTGAAAATCAGAGCCAGCTTAGGCCTAAGGCTCACAACAAGACATATAATGCAACAAGACCAAGCTTCCTCTGAAGTAAAGAACTCATTAGGTAGAAGGATTTACTGCATCGAGAGCACTCAAATAGGTCATAACTGTGGATGATAACATGCATGCACAACACCTCTAAGTGCGGTCACTGAGCTGTAACAGAACATCCTCCTGCACAAGAACGATAGCTGATTTTCACCAGTTTGTAACCTTGTTACCATGCAATCAATCTAGTTTCATAATTGATCACATTGGTGTGGAAAATCTAGAGGCCAAGGGCCAGGTTGTCCACTGCTGGAAGCTGATTTATCACCACCACTGTCAAAAGAGCTATGCTGATTTTCACCAGCAAAACACAAGGCGTTGAGATTTGAGGTTCTACTTCTGTGCTGCGTGGGTAGAAAACCATGTTATCTCCTTTGAAAGGGAAAACCTTGTTCAACTGGATGAAGAGATTTTGTGCTCAGACTTTCCAGAAAGTTTCACCTTTGGTTAAAGACCAAATCTGAGTGTTCAGCAG
>NW_009925055.1:791-7705 GCF_000696875.1 Nestor notabilis
ACAATGTGATGATGCCTTTTTTTTTCCCAGCAGGATATGACCAAGTGGGATTAAAGAATTAGCACTGCGGTTGGTTTGTGGCCTTAATTTCTGGTTGCTGCCACAGTGAGTGCTTGTAGAACTACAAAATCATTAGCAACAGGTCTTTCCTACTTAAGAGGAACAAGACAGAGAGAGCGCTTCTCTTTTAGTTATAACAAAACTTGCCCTTCCGGCCTTACGAATGCAACAAACATGAAAGCAATCAGTAGTATTGAGAGTGTGGAAATGCCTCTTCCCATCCAGCCTGGCCTTGGATATCTCCAGTGGCGGCACATCCACCACCTCTCTGGGCAACCTGTGCCAGTATTTTACTACCCTCAGTGTAAAGAATTTTTTCCTCACATCCAGCCTGAATCTCCTCTCTTTTAGTTTAAAACCATCACCTCTTGTCCTATTGCAACAGACCCTGCTAAAAAGTCTCTCCCCGTCTCTCTTATAGGCCCCTTTTAAATGCTGAAAGGCCGTGCAATAAGGTCTCCCCAGAGCAGTCACCAGGTTGGACAACTCCAACTCTCTCAGCCTTTCCTCACAGGAGAGGTGCTCCATCCATCTGATCATTTCTGTGGCCCTAATCTAGACAAGCAGTCCATACCTCCCACCAAGGATGGCTTCAAGATCTCTTTGTATTTGGGAGTGAAATCATCGCTTCACCAATGTCAAGTAACACTTGATGAGTGAGGCAGAGTCAGGGTTCAACCCTAAAGGTCTTTAAATAATTCACTTCCCGTAGGAAGGCAATAGCTCTATCTGCTTAGACCTACTATCCCCAGAACTTTCTTCCCAATGCTGGTGAGTATTTACAGCCCTCAGCACAAGCCATTAGGATTGACCTCACAGAAGGAGGCTAGAATAGTTAATAGTCCCTTCCAACACACAAGCAGAGAGATGACCCACAGGTTCAGATGTTCTGGGAGGACTTGGGAGACATCCAGTGCCAATTTCCTCACTGAATTTGCGTAAATCTTTTAATGAAGCATTCACAAAGGTGTAAAAATCTAATCTCCCCAAGCTCCCTCTGCCCTCAGAGAGATAATCCTCTCTTGAGGGCACTTCAGAGCAGATGTGCTAATTTAACCATTTAAAATTGTCCTGTCTTTCAGGTCATGTCAAAGTTTCCAGCTACATAACAGAGATCCTCATATAGCCTTAGCTTCCAATAGTATTCCAAGGATGAAGCACCAAAGACTGCAGAGTGATCGTACACTACAATAGAGAAAGACCCTACAAGACACAATCTGCAGACCACGCCAGGCATGATCTATTTCTAATGTACTCATTAACAGGCCCCAAAACAACCACCTGGCATTTGTAAGGGATGTCAGCATTGCTGCAGACAGGAATTCTATACATCTGAGAGGTGGTCAAACCCATTTTGCTGAGCTTTGCTGCATATTCAATGACCTGCTCTGGCATGGAGTTCTCAACACAATACTAATGGATGAGAATAATCATTCTGACAGTGATGATTCAGAAGAGAGCTCCAAAGTCTTGCTGAAATGATACATGCTACACATCCATCACCACCAGAGAACTAATTTTTGTGTGAAGAATAGAGTGCGGCAGGCTGTTCTACTGTGCATTTTCTTGTCCATTACAGAAGCTCCAACATAGCTTTTACGAAACTTAAAATGAGGCCTTCAGCAAGACAAGAAAGATTCTCAAGATTTGTGGTGCTATCAGGAGACCAGTCACTGTCAGAAAGCTTCACGCACAACAAGCTGAGAGAGAAATTTGTATGCTGGAATTTGGAGAAGGGTCCCTTTGAAGCTATGACCTGCCTGAATTCAAGCTTCTGGAAACACTTCCAATCATTTCACAGAGCTCAGGTCCGAAAACGAGGAAAACACATCTTTAACGTGTCCAGATTTTCAAGGTGACAAGTCAGGAGGACTGTCCCACAGATGCAGGCTCAGTTAATACCATTCTCACAGGGTACAGGTCAGTGGCACCTCTGCACCAGCGTTTGGAATTAGTGCCTGCTAAGGATTCATATTTTCTTCTCTCCTTTCCCACACTACTTCTAGAATCACAGAATGGTTTGGGTTGGAAAGGACCTTAAGATCATCGAGTTCCAACCCCCCTGCTATGGGCAGGGGGGCCTCACACTAGACCATGTCGCCCAAGGCTCTGTCCAGCCTGGCCTTGAACACTGCCAGGGATGGGGCAGCCACAGTTTCTCTTGACAACCTCTGCCAGCACCTCACAGGGAAGAACAATTCTTCCTTGTATCAAACCTAAATCTCCCCTGCTTAAGTTTAAACTCACTTCCCCTTGTCCTATCACTCCAGTCCCTGATTAAGAGTCCGTCTCCAGCATCCTTGTAGCCCCCTTCAGACACTGGAAGCTGCTCTGAGGTCTCCACACAGCTTCTCTTCTCCAGGCTGAACAGCCCCAACTTTCTCAGCCTGTCTTCACACGGGAAGTGCTCCTCACCCTGCTGTTTTCAAGTTTCTCTCCCTTTCCTAGGTTGCTCCCATGCCTTGTTTCTGTCAGGCCCAGTCATATTCATACATTTTAAAGCTAGGAGGGACTTCTCAGATCATCCTGTCCAGCTGCCTGCCTCAGGCTACAGAAAATTATCCACTTCTTCCAGCAAGAAGCCACAATCGTTGCCTCAGCCAGAGCATCTTGCTAAAGAAGGGCTCTCAGCTTGGTTTAAGCAGCCGCAACTGCAGAGATCTACCCTACATCACTGGGTTTAATGATTAATCACCACCCCAGGTTAAGAATTTTTCATGTTGTTTTAGGCACAAACATTATTTCCTTTATCATTCAGCCACTGAATCAAATCATGCTTTTGTCTGCTTGGGTTAAATGGTCATCTGTTGCTAAATACCATCTCCTCAAAAAATCACGTTGTACCTGTTTGAGTCTCACTTTCTACCACTGTTGTTCCTAGTCCAACACTTTGCCACAAATGACCAGCACCTGAGGCCAAATAGAGTGTTTTCTGCAGACTCTAAGAGAGCTGGCAGATGCCAGGCGAATGACACTGCTCTGGGGATGAGGCCAGATAGAACAGAAGCAAGGACAGGAGTGGGTATTTTAGGTCCAAATCCAAGCATAGGGAAGGTGGAAGTAGGATTTTGGGGGAGGGACGATAGACGATGTACACACTGAAAGGTGCTTCTTGGTGAGATGAGGCATTTTGCTGGAGGTGTTTTCAGGAGCTGGTTCTGTCAGACAGGACAGAGAAGCCTCCAGCACAGCCCTGTGCTCGGATGCAGTGGCATCTGTATGTCCTGTGGGCTTCACTGCTTGCAGCAGCAACACCATCTCAGACCCATCCTGATTCAGTCTCACCCCAACTCGCATTTAAATCAACTTGGTTAAGACAAAAGAAACCTGACTGTGGACGTTCTTACTCAGATGCTCAGATGAAGCAATAGCTCTCACCGGACAGAAATTCCTCTCGGAACTGCTGCTTACAACGCTGCTAAGGCTGTGCTGGATGAGGGATGCACACGTCCTGAAACAGCTCCATAAAGCAGAGGTCTAGGGGGCATTTTAAAGTGCTTATAAAAAAAGCTTCCAGGCAGGAGAAAGAATAAGCTGATATTGTCCTGGAGGGGTGTAAAATCCCTGTGGGAACTTGTCTTGTCAGAGCCAGGCTCAGACCCTGAAGTACCAGCAAATACAACTCTTCTACTGACAATTAGCTTCAGTAAACTGTTAGATCCAGCACCTTGCAGAGCTTTATGAAACAAAGAGTGGACAACCCAAACAGGAACGGAAGCATTGCTTCCTGTGAAATCCCAGGGGATTTGTGCATGGGCCTGGTTTTCATCAACACTTCATTACCTTCCTAATTTATACAACACACCAGTGCTTTCTGAATAATGTAGTGAGCCTGCTAGTTTCTACCAGTAGACAGAGATCAGAGAAGGGCAAAGAGCAGGTTGGTGAGAGCACCTTAACATCTGCCTGAACAAAAGCAGGGAGTATGAAAAAATCACTGCAGTTGGATCAGACCAGAGCAGGGTAACAAAGAGAAGCCCAAAGAAAACCTCTGATGATCAGATGGAACTCTGAGTAGGGCACTTCCACACATCATTACTTGCCCTCTGATACAGGAACGGACTGGAAGATGAACTCCAGATACCATATAGCACTTGTGGGTGTCCTCAGGGGATATCTATCACTGATTACTTTTTAGTCAAAGTCATTGTCTGTAAGACCTTTTCACCCTGTTCTTTCTGTCTGTAAGGAATCATCCTGCGTTTGCCAGACATAAGTGGGAGCTGGGGGGAGAAGGGAAGGGAGAGTGCGTGAATGTGTGAAATGGAGGGCTTGGAGTCACTTAGACATCTGTTTCTGAACTTTTGGAAGGACAACCACTTTCACATAGGGTCAGAAGAAGGAATGGTTTACCAGAGCTGCTTTTCAGCTGTTGAGTGTATAGCACAAAGGAGCTGGCAGGAAAACTTTGTTACAGACTTAGGGTGATAAAACACTGTTGTCAAATGCAGGGAGTACCTGCCCAAGCAAGCTCTTCCAACCTCCTGATCCCATGAGGGTCTAAGGGAGAAGGAGCCTAAAGCTCAAAGAATTTTCCCATGTCAGTGTCTGAGATGCCAAAGGCAATCCTGACAGGCAAAGGCTCCTTGGACAAATCCTGACCCTAATAGAACCAAGCAGAGCTTTGTCACTCATTTCAGTGGGGCTTTGACTTCACCTCTTGACTCCGCCTCTCGCCCTCATTCCCTGTAAACTCCTCATGGTTGGAGGATGAGTGACACACAAAGAATAAAGCAAACATGGAAATTAAGGCATGCCTTCAAATTCACATCCATTTAACTGAATTACAACAATTTTCCAGTAAGCTCATTGCTCGTCAAAGTGAGGAATAAACAGTGCATCTGACGGGCCTCAGACAGACCCAGCATAAGTAAATTAAGTGCAAATTTCTCCTGCTTCCAGCCCTGTCAGGACACCCCTGTTCCGTCCATCAACATGCCCTGGTATTCCTACCAACTCTCTCCATCTGCTGATGTAGCTAAGTCCTGAAAAGAAGAAGCTGCTACTGCCCATGAATTTTTAATGTAGCAAGGAAAAGACTGCAGGAAGAAGAATATTTGGTGGCATTTACTCCTTATGATCAAAGCCATTTCATGTCTCTTGTGTGATATTATTAGAACACAATAAGAAGTGAAAGCAGCATTCAGACTAAGGTCCCTATTCAAGAAGCATTTTCTACAGAGGACAATGCAAGAACCGGTGCCAGCAGGAAGCCCATATTCTTACAGCATCTCTTTGCCCATGTGTATCTGCAGGAAATTGCATGACAGGAAGAGCCAAGCAGGTACCCTCAGTCCAGTCTCCTCCTGCCACAAGCATGATTTTCATTGAGACACCTCCACTCACTTCTGAATGCTTCCCAACACCCAAAACCACTTGTACAGCCAGCAGTAAGAAACCCAAGCCTAAAGAGGTAATATACCACAGAATGAGCTGCATTTTAGGTCTCTGCTGTCGCTGGTATTTGTTAAGTGAAACACCTAGGGGATGACAAGAAAAAGTCTATGCACCAAAAGCAAAACTCAGCTGCTAGTAGGAGTAGGGTGTAGCTAGCTCTAGGTTCTCATGTTCCCAAGCCCAGCAATTACTTCTGTTCTGACCATGTGCTTGGGATATACCAAGCGACCACCCAAGAGAATATAATGCCAGAGAAAGTGTGGACATGCCCCGCCTCTGTTCTATCACTAGCTGCGCCAATCCTCTAGTGCCAAGAGGCAGATGAAGACGATAAAGCAAGTTCTGTTAAGCATCCAGCAAGGAGAAGAGGAATTTTTAGCTTGCAGGAAAGAGGATGCTGGGGTTCAAACAGATTTGGCTCCCTGGAAGTCTGGATTAATTCCAGACCTTTCCTTTCCTCCTCTCTACTAAAGGACACAACAGAATATATGCACCAATGCAAGCTTTTGAAAAGCTTTTTCCTCTGACTTCAGACAAACTGTCTGCATATCCCTGATAAACATGGACATACAGAATATTTCCCTGGTAAATAGCTGCACTAGCTGAATATGCTGTAATTACAAATTACCCTGTCTTCTCCCCATAGAATCATAGAATGGTTAGGGTTGGAAAGGACCTTAAGATCATCCAGTTCCAACCCACCTCATCATTTAATCAACAATAAAACTCAGACACCAAGAGGCCAAGCTGATCCTAGCCACAGGCAATGGATTCCATACAGATCACAACACTGTTGTTCGAGACCTTCTTGGAACAAATCTGTCCACTGTTGGTGTTTGATGACTTCTTCATGAAAAGCCAGTGCCTTGTTCACGTTATAGCTCTGATGGTGCTGAGGATGCATTGCTCATGCCAGCTGAGATTTTCAGCCTCTGTTCCATGGAAGACTGAGATATCTGTAAGCAAGGGTCAAGGCTCAACAAGTAGCAGGGATACCTGTGCAAAACTATTTGCCCACTGCTCGTATAAAGACTTCTGACAGCCCACTGCAAACCATCATGCCTACACATTTGCACTAATATCACAAAAGCAAAGTCGAGGGAACCACAGCTGAAGTGAAATTTAAGCGTTTTGGTAAACATAATGGCTGTAAATGAATGCTGACGGCTGTCATGCAGATGTTTACAGGGGTAACAGAAAGCCTCTGAATGGCCCCTGCTGCTTTTATGTTCCTCTGAGCTGGACTCTGATTAAGGCTCTGTACTGTACAGCTCTTTCTATGCCACTGTGAAAATGAAGCACTGTTGATTGAAGCAGACACATGAACACTCAAAAATGTCCAAAGCAAACTTCAAGCAATCAACACTTAATATATAACGTAGTTGCAGTCCCTTGAAGCTTTGCAATGAGAAAGCTCCATGAAGCAGAAGTTCTGTTCATACACAGGACAGCAGGAA
>NW_009925055.1:7736-13656 GCF_000696875.1 Nestor notabilis
TTTGGACTGAAAAGGTTGTTTGCTCTCATTGGCACAGAGAATTGCACATAGGGTTTAGCTTTCGCACAGGGTGACCTTTCCACTTACACAGCACAACAGAGCTTCAGGTGATGCACCCCGCAAGTCCATAAGGAAAGAAATAGGTGAAAGAGGGGCAGGGTACAGTCCTTTGTGGAAAGGGGCATATGACACATTTATACACTCTGTGTGTGTGCGAGTGAGGTGAGACTGGTGTGTGTGATATTCCAACCTACTGGATGACTGAATAGGAAAAAGATAAAAGTTGTAAGCTCCATGGTCTTTTTGTCAGGGAATAATGCTGACAACAAGAAAGTGAACCAAATCAGCCCAGCCAGAAAGGGCAGAAAACCCATTTCATCTGGAGAACAAGCCTTCCTTATAACTTCCAATATAGTTCTCAAGCTTTCTAAGGATCTCCCAGAAGACAATCTTAAAGCACACACTTTGGCCAAGGTTGAGTCAATGTCTTGATGACTGGGGAACATAAAATGTACTTTTAGTTTACTGGATGCATTCAATTCCCAACAGAAAGATTCAAGATGTCACCAGTATTGGACAGATGGAGCTAAGGCTCCATACTAAAGAGCTTAAAAGACGTGAAGCTGGAGTCCATTGTTTCTAGTTCCTGTAACATCTTTCCATAAAGCTGCTGAGTGTTTGGATAGCTGTACGGGAGATGGATGAGGCTGAGTATACAGAGAGAAGTATTTTGTGATTGGAATATGATTATCAAGCTAATGAAGCTCTAATGGCAAACCCAAAAAGGATGTGCAAGCTGCTGAACTTTGTCTTGAACTGCTGAAATCAGGGAATCAGACAACGTTGCCCAGCAGGTTATAGCTCTCATCTTCCTCAACTATTTTGCCAGTGTGGAAGACTGCCAAATTCTACCATCCCTCTGCAAGATGCAAAGCTGTTCTGATGACTCATCTGGCAACCACAGCAACTAAGCCATATTAATACTAAGGCAGATAGAAAACTTTGGAAAATTAAAGGGAAATAAAGTTTAGGACTAGGAAATGTTTCAGGAAAAAAAAAAAAACCAGAGCATTCAGTGGCATTTGTAGATTCTCTCCTTTTGTCTGAGGCCAGCCAGAGAAATAATTAATGCTTTCTGATTATTTCTTAACAACAGTTGGAAAATAAGCAATGAGAAATAAAGAAGGAAAACCAGTGTAAAACCATTCAGTCTTATTCCCTCATCAGATCTCCTCAATAGGAGGCAGAGGAAGGCCACAGTAAGTCTGATATTCACGAAAAGAAAGGAAATCAAGGGCTGCACTTAGGATTTTAACTTGGTATAGATGTTCTTTTCAGAAAATTACTGTTACATGCCCTGTCCATAGTGGGATTTAGGATGTGCAAAGAACATGTATTTAAGTAGCTAATGTGTATTAACAACTTAGCACAAGTAAGGCACTATCCTTCCATAATGGATTACAAAAACATCAGTTAAACCTTAGGCTACTACTTGCCATTATGCTTAACATATGTTAAAATCACACTGCCTTGTTTTTATTAAGCTGTTAATACATGCCCACAAAGACAGCTTCACCTAAAAGCTCCCATGAGAAAGACCTCACGGTTTAACTATGTTGGCAAACCCAGCCGACGTTGACATACTGCTGATGCAGCTGGAACATACTTCCTATCTCTTCATTCCCCCAGTAACCACTTGGCAAAAAGATTATGAGGCCAGAGAGCTGTACCTGCACTTTGGCTCTTGTAGTGTCACGTTCAGCATCACATCTCCTCATGCCTACGATTATGTATAGCATGAACCTGATCCTGGACACAAGGAAGTGGAGGCCTGCTGGCAGGCTGACAGAATTCCAACTGCTGCATGCCAATTCACACAGGCAAATGGAGGCTCATCCTGAAATTGTCTTGCTTTGATTCGTGACGTCTGACCATAGGGGAGGAAAGAAAACACTGCCTATCCCAGTACCTTTGTGAATCCAGCCTGATTTCTCTTTACTAAATGAAAGCATCTGGTAGGATTTCCCCAGATCTGCAAGCTGCTTTTACATGGCTCATAATTAGTTATTCAATAGTAATTCCAAAACAAAATCTCCTGCCTCTGTTGAACAATGACACTTGAAATATACACGTTGCCCCTTCAGAATAAGGGCTGTCCCTATATATTCTTCATTTCCCTTGTGTTGTTTCTCTGGGCAACTCACTGAAGAGGAAATTATAGTCTTTGTCCAGCCCTTTTCCTAGCTCAGGCAGGACAGTCACCTGGATGTCACCAGAACAGAGATCTAGTTATCAGGTACCAAACCACCATCAGAGGGTCTAAAAGAGGCTCTAGAGGCCCTGATGACACACTTGTCATGTGAGCTTCCTCTGCTTTACAGCTGTGTCACACAGAGAACCACCAGGCTCTCTCCAGGACAGGAAAAATAACTGTATATTATCCTTTTAAAGCCTCCTAATCCTTAGGCAACAACTGAGTAGTAACTGCGGTGATAGGGCCAATCTTTCTGCTTCGTATTAATAAACTGCCATACAATATAACTGCTTGCTGCATCAAAGGCTTTTACCTAAATGACTTTTATTAAAACAAATAATACATATGTGGAAGGGCTTGGATGTTTAAGGCTTTGCTTAGGTTTCCATTTGCTCCATCATCTTGGCATTGAATAACTAGACTATGTCACTGGAAATAAATGGAAAGTGAACAAAGAGTGCAAATGGGGAAAAAGCAAATCACCTCTGTGCTTAATGATCAGACACATCATTTGCCAGACTAGGGGGAATGTCTGTTCTCTAAAGCACTATCACTGTTACATTTTAAGGAGACCAGCTGCCCAGTGTCAGTCTTGAAGATGCACTGCTTCCCCTAGATATCTGTTTGCTGATGCAGAGCTGTGACAGTGAGGGAGTGACCCACCACTGCCAGTTATGTCTTCTGCAAGTTCTTTTTCTCTAGAAAGCATAGTACAATTATGGATTCTGCACAGCTCTATCCTACTCTCATAAACTGCACAGGCAGAAAGAGCCTGCACCGAAGCACAGCACTTCTAGAGCTGAGTTACCCACTCATGCCCATTGACGTCATTCCTATGTGGCAACTTCTTGTCCTACAGGGGACGTCTGTGTAACATGAACACCTTTAGCCCATTTCCATAGATGTCCTGGTTCATACTTGGGTTGTAGCTCAGGTCACTACAGACAGTCACTTCTGGCCCTGCATGGTATCAGTGAAATCATGGCACTGACAATCCTGCCCTGAGAACAGAACACCATAGACAGGCTTGTACACATTGTTTGTCTGGTCCTTAATCCTCCCTTAGCTCCAGCCAGCACTTATGCTGCTCTGGCTGTGTCCTTCCAGGTACTCTGTCTTTGCTGGAGTACCTTAGGAAAACCACACAGATTTTTGCTGGGTAGCTTTGTGGGGATGAGCAGATTCCTCTAACGTAGCCATGGAACTCTACTGATACAGCACTAGCCTGGTGATGTCCTAAGTGGGTTGTAGCACAGCCAGACCGAGCGGTTGAAAAGAGAGGAGAGCAGTGAGGCCTTTTAACTACAGCTCTTCTGATACTGAGCAGTAAACAAAGTTTATCTGTGAACTGGTTGAATTAAATAGTTCAGCTGAGTCGGTTTGAGCTGTCTGGAAATAGAGGCCTTCATTTAGACCTTCCACAGAGACTTACTGCAAACAGATAACAAGAACAGCAATAATAAAAGAGGTGAAAGCCACACCTTCCTCAAAGTTTCAGAAACAGCATTTTTCCATTTTAAGTTATTGTACGCAGCACATTTCAGAGTGTCTTGCCCATTCCCTCTGTTTTCTCCATGATATCTAGTAATTGGAGCTTTCCGTCTCCTCTCTTCATTAGCATCCTGTCCAAATGCAGGCAGATCTAAACTTCCATCAGAGAACTGTAGCAACTGCTGAGCATGGAGAAGATTTCCTTTTTTACTTTCTTTTAAAACAATTAAAAAAGGAGTATCTGTTTCTATGAAAACTGTGGAGTGGACAACATCTTGTAACAAACCATCGCTGGCTGAAAACTGGCATTCGCTCCGTCAGCATGACAGAATAATTAAAACCAGTATGACAATAATTAGCACTTCTGTAGTTCTTTTCATCCATGGATATCAAAGCACTTCACAGAAACAAGTGCGGCTACCTCAACTTTCAAAGCTGAGCCCAGAAAAAAAACAAATTACGATATTTTCCTTGTGGAGAATTCCAACATCTTCATTGGTTTTCATCCTAAATTAAAGAGTTGAAATAGATATATATGTATATATATTAATTTCCAAAATTAAAAGAAGTAGCCATGTTGGTGAGGAAATTTTGGTTGTTTCAATGGCACCAAAATGTTTTGCTGTTCTGAATCTAGTGCATTTTGGTTTGAGTCTCTGAACAATGCACTGCATCTGCCTCTGGAAGGGAATGCCTCCTGGGAGCTGCAGTTCAGGTTTCCCCACTGAACTTGATAACTCTATTAGTTAGGCACTGCCTGTCCCCATCTTCCCCTAAGCCTGTCCTACTGCTCTGCAGAAAAAGATCATCAAACTGTTCCTTACTGCCCCTACTGAGCTCATGAATGGGAAGCACTGACTGCAACAAGGAAGGCTGGACAATTTATTTAACAAGTAAATGTAAACCCCATCAGCCCCAATAGATAATTTCATGCTTTAGAAGCCAGCCTGCCTCTCCTCCTATGAGTCAGTAAAGCATCCTACAGTAGGTTTGACTTTTTGGATGAGTTCTTTCAGGTCAAGCCTGTGTCCAGGGAGCTGGAGGAGCAAGTTTCTGCTGCTCCTGCTGCCCTGGGTTTATGCCCACCACTAATATGATCAACATACCCACTTGTTCGCAGCTCACAGATTTGTTCTTTCCAGAAACTGCCTGTTTAGAATTGGGAAAGAGGAGGAGAAGTCATGACTGCTACTTACAGATGTCTCACCTCAAACCAAAGCTGCTAACATAACTTCACAGAAGCTTCTGATGAGTTACCTACTGCTTACTGATAGGCACCCTTCTTTGTATGTATGTTACATAGTTTTAATACAGGCAATGGCACAGGACTTCCCTCTGCTACCATGGCAGGTCCCACAAGGAGCTTTCTTTCCAGATGGGAAATGTGCATGGGACTAGAGGGAGCCTGAAAAAGCTGGTGCTTTTCTAGGAAAGTCTATTTACTGCTTTTCCAGAACTGTCCTGGATGTTTCAACACTTCACTTGCACTCCAGAGCAATTTCTCTCGATGGTCCCAACTACTAGGATACTGAAGTGGGGACTTTGATGACTAATCAAACAAGACTGAGCCGATTAAGCTTTTGTTGTTTTCTCTGACTGTTCCTTTAATAATTTCAGAGCAACAAACCACAGGGAGACTGTGGGCTCATGAGGGAGAAATCAAGGGGAAGCAGTTAACGTTACTACCAATTTAGCTAATGTTACTAAAAGCAAAGTAGATGTTTGCAGGCACAGAGCATGAGGCAACTGAATGGTATCAGATTCAGCCTATTATTCATGATCACACATACAACCCAGTTAACTCTTTAAAGCTGACCTGGTAAAACAAGATAACCAGATCTAAACAAACATCACCCTGGGGAAAATCAGGTCCAAAGACTACCCCTACAAACATGCCTTTGACCTGTATTTTAGTGTGCTTTACAGATCTGTTTTTTCCCCAGATGCTTCTGATATCGTGTTTGAGTGTAAAACCTAATATACGTTACAGTACCTCACTCCCACGTTCTTATCATGTTAGCCATTTACATGCATGTCAGATCTATACCAGTACTTACTGACTCAACACTTGACTCACACGTATAGCACAGCTTAATCTCACACAGTGTTACCACCCAAAACCAATTCCAGCAAACAAGCAAAACATTCTTGTAATAATAATAATATTTAGATTAC
>NW_009925056.1:0-17918 GCF_000696875.1 Nestor notabilis
GGGGCGCGGGGTTGGCTTTGCCGGGTTCGGGTTTCACTGTGCCAGAACGCCGAGCGCTAGTGGTGAGGGTCCTTGCTGCCTCCCTGCCTCCCTCTCTGTGCCTCAAGTGTAAAACACTGTGTGTGTGTGAAGCAGGTTTGACTAGAGCCAGCGAGAAGACAAGGTTTTTGGTTTGAAAATACTGGAATTTCACAGGTATGGACAGATTTGCCCTATTGTCATAATTTTGCTGACCAGGAAAGGTCAGCAAATAGGAAGGAACCAGATAAACGCAAAACCCCAAGCACTTCTGCAAGGTGCTTTAACCCCAGCAGCTGGGGCAGTTCACTGCTCTGCTCTGTTTGACGTCCTGGGGAACTGGTGTAGAGCAATGATGCTGATCCCTGACATCTTTCATTTGCAGAGGGCTTTACCCTGCCTGTACTAGGATGCCAGAATTGACTGTCAGAAACCACCTTCTATTTCCAGACCTAAATTATTTCTAACTGGTTTATATTTATTTGATCTTCTTTCAGCATTGTCTTTCAGTTTAAATAGCATTTTTCCCCCTCCTGGTGTGTTTCTGGGTGGGATTATTCTCCCTAGTCCTCATTTTGCTGAAGTGAACAAGCTGTGCTCTTCAGCTTTCTGCCTTGAGATAGGCCCTTTTCATGTGCTCTGCCTTTGCTATGTTTGGCGTTCATCATTTGTGGACCTGGGTGACGGGAACAGTATGCAGTATGTCAGTTGAAATTTCATTAGGGCTTTAATGCATAATTATCTCTCTTGGAGGAGGAAGACACCTCAATTTATACCTCCTCAGATCTCATTTGCCTCTCCTAATGCAGCACATCTATATCACACACTTGTCTGTTACCTGAGACACAGACAGGACTTCATCCTTCAAAACTAACACAAAGTCAGTACTACGGTATGAAAATTGTGTTTACTAACACCTGTTAGTCTTCACATCATCTATCCCACTCAGGTTAAGGATGCTCAAATAAATGTCTGCATTTTCAGAAATACATCCATTCAAGCCAAAGACACAGATGTTGCCTATATTCAGTGTAAATGAGAAGAGAATTAAGCTCTCTGTTTATGCAGTACTATCAGCCAACTTTGTAAGCGAACCCTCAAGAGAAGAGGTAGGCATTTTAAAAATCAGCCCAGTGAGTGTATTTATGCTCGCATGTGAGGGATCTGTATTTGTAGCAATGAGCAAATTGCTATGCCACTGAATCAGAAGGAATGCTGTAAAGTTTGTTCCTGAGATGGTTAGGGAAGCACTGACTAACTCCAGAGGTGACACATTCAGTGCCTCTTTTGCTGTAAAGATGCTCTGTACAAGTAGAGCTTTTTGTGATGGATACCATTACTCCTCTGGCTACTGACCCTCAGCTCTGCCATCATTTGTTGGCTTGCACTGTACTAGTCAGAATGGTGTGATGGAACAGATAGCCCAGTAGCCTCCTGATTTTTCCTCCTGCAGCATATATCGCACATCCCTGGGCTCACTGGCTCCTGCTTTCATTGTTCTGCACACCAATGTCCCTGCTCAGCCTGCCCATTCAGCTACTCAGTCTGCCATGTCCTTCAGAACTCTGTTTAATGTCACTTACTGTGTTTAATCTGGTCATGACAAAAACCCAGTCAGTGTCAGAGGTGCAGATAATCCCTGCAAATAAGATACAGAACTGTAACAGGAACAGCTGAAGGATGAAGTAACAGCAAAGCATATAAAAGGACCAAATAAGAGGCATGTGAATTCTGTGTAGTAAAAGAGTAATGGGGAGGGTTGTTTTACAGTGGGTAAGTCTTATAGCTGTTTCTGAGGACCAGAGAAGAGGAAAAGATGGGAAGAGATTGGGTGTGAAATACAGAGGTGCAAGGACACCATAAGAGAGGAGAGGTATCTGTGCACAGCCAGCACTGGGCAGAAGAAATGCAGCTGAGGCTGTTGGAAGTGCTACAAGTATCCCTGTTTGTTGCTTCTCTATATCCTGTCATTTGAGTCTCAGCTGGTTCCTCTCTATCACTGGTCCTCATCCTGCATCCTTATGGAGGTTGTATGAGGGTCTCCAGGGCCTGGCAGGGCAGGGAACAGGAAGAAGGTCCCAGCCAGACTCTTGTTTTATCCTTTTCCCACTATATGTAGCAGTGCCTACTAGATGTAGCTATGCAGAGTCCTCTCCTTCTTCCTGAAAGATGCTAATATTCACATAGAATGAGTAGCAATACAAGGAAGAAGTAATTAAGAAAATACTTCTTGAAGAGCTCACTTTTCCAGTGTCAGCAGATGAAAGTGCTATAATTCCCAGCCTGAGTTCAGTTTTGTACTGGGAAAGTATTCTTTGCAGAGAGAGGATGAAAACAGGAGTGATTTTTTTAAAATTTGGACAAAATACTACAAAGCAAAAACTACATAAGGAAAATTACTGTAGGAGTGGAGGATAATATTTCCTCAGCAACAGAGGACTGAGAAACAAAGAAATAGGAAGGCATAAAAAGAGATCACTTTTCGCAGCAGTAAAGATGATAAGTTGTTGCTCTCTACTAACTTTATAGTAAAAATGTTCTGGTGTTACTAAAAACTTTGGCATTTATATAATCCCAAATTACCACAGACAGCAAATGCTTTTTATCTGTCATCAAAACATACCGTCCAAAAGAAACCTGTTTGTATTACAGTAGTACTTGCAGCCCCAAGAGGCCAGTTGTCCTACGGCTTGTCCAGACTCCCAGGCTCAGGTTAGAACAAGGTGAAATCTTCGTTTTACTGATCAAGAACACAATTCAAATGACTTTACAAAGTCTTGCCAGAAGTGGGCAGCTGAGTTAGAAACTAAATCTCTCTCTTGGATTTCACATCTTTACTGCAAGGACCAGCTTTCTTTTCCAAACTAGACTCATCATGCTAATTAAGCTGCTATAAAAACATTAAATGAAGATGGATTTACAGAAATATGAAATAAACATGCTGTTAGCACTCCAAGCAACCCTTTTTGTGACACAGAGCCTTTTTGATAGAATTGAAATAGGGAATGTAAACCAGCATGGTGATAATTTTCTTCAGCTCAGTGCAAAAGGTCACAGCATTTCATAAGACTAAGCAGTCAGATTCCATTTGTCTTAGTCTAAATGGGCTTAATTTTTAATGGGAACATAATATAACTGTGTCAAGAAAGGCATTGCAGGTCATGTCTCCTATACCAAACTTACCATCAAAGTAGTTTAGAGACTTGTGTTATTAATCTATAGACACAAGGTATGCATTGCTACTTTTAAAATATCTTTATTGAATTATGTCTGATGCAAGCATAGAGGAATTGTAAGAGGGGAATTATAATACACAGAGATACTCAATGTACGGTTGGTATAGCACTGTCCAAAATGCATCTTTACAGGGTAGAGATGTTCCAGTGTTTCCCATATCTCTGCATATCCCTTAATATGCATCTAGGTGTATCATTTAAGATATGAAGAAATATGAAAGATATCAGTCATGCACACATTTGTGCCCACAGCTGCTGAAGACAAGCTTCTATGAAGAACCGGAATGCTAAACTTTTCATCTCAGACAAAGCTGGGTCTGCTTAATATTATTTTTGCTCTTGAAAAAAATACACCTTTGTTAGAAAGCAAAACCATGTGCTGATCTAGTGGCATTAAGGAGATGATTTCACTGGAAGAGCACCCACAGCTACTGTCCCCATCTCACAGCTGATGCCATGCAGCTTTCTAAGGGGGAGAGAGGTTTCGCACTACTTTTTCTGAGTGAAATAGTGTGACACCATTTTGGAATGCACCCTGGCAGTGTTCAAGGCCAGGTTGGATGGGGCTTTGAACAACCTCGTCTAGTGGAAAGTGTCCCTCCCCATGGCGGGGGGTTTGGAAGTAGATGAGCTCTAAGGGCCCTTCCAACCCAGACAGTTCTGTGATTCTGTGATTTAGTATAAGCATACAACAAATACAATTTCTGGTGCATTTGTTTACCTGTGACTGTATCAGACAAGATAAGAACAAAGCAGAGAAGTTTATACTGTTCTGTCCAGATACAGAGAGTCACTTTATTATGTGCTTCTCTGTTTCTCACAGGCACATGATTATGTGCACTCAAAGATCTCTGAGATCAGACCTGAACTGTAGCAAGTACAGTGTGCTGCAAAGTAGAACAAACTGTACAAAATACTTATTTGTTATAAAAGTATTATATTGCTTGTTTCCACAGAGGTTTATTTCCATGTGAGGTGTTTTTTTTCCAGCAAAATAAGAAGAAAACAGCGTGCTCAGTAGCAAAACACGCTGTGATGGAATCCAGGCACAGTGGTTATTATTTAAGAGAACAGATACTCCACATGAGTGGAGTGATTTATTCTGATTTCTTAAATTAAGAAAACTCATCCATTACAAAGAAAGTATTAGGTTCCATCTATGATAAGGACTGCAGTGTCTAATGCATATGTGGAAGGAGTAGCCAAAAATTGTAAATGAGACATTTTGATCAGTCATTAAGAAAAACAAACAAAGCAGAGTCTAAACAACGTATCTGGAGTGCAAGCTTCAACTATTTTCCCATTATTCACATTCATACAGCAGAATTTTGTAGCTTTTCCTACAGTTCCAGCTTCACATTTTCAGTGCTAGTATTTTATTGCCCAGTTGGGGAGTGCTGTGCTCACACTTTAGCACAACATCCAAAATCAAGTTGTTTTTGCAGACTGGAGCTGTAAGGAGAGCCTGATGCATTACATGCAGACACAGTAAAGGCTGGCTGGATTCCTTGCTGTGCTCCTCAGGAGGCACAGCTTGGTGCTGCAGGGCAGGCAGAGGTGACTTGAAACTCCCATATTTTGGGCAGTTCATAAACGTAATTTAAAATGGTGTTGGTGGCTGCTGTGATTTCCATCAGCCCAACAGGGAGTATTTTGTGGTTTAGCACCAAGCTCTCTCCTCTCCGTTTCTACCATGGCCTGAGCATGACCTCTCTCACACCATCTCTGGGCCACGAAGGGAGCCATGGTGAAGGGCCATATGTGCTCTCCCTTTTCTGCTGGAGGGATTCCCCAGAGGTAATCCAGATAGCAATGAGGGTCATACTTCATTTTGTTATACCTCTACTGGAAATTCCCTTGCCCACACTGGGAATCTGTCTGCCTTAGAGCCTGCTGTGTCTGTAGCCTGTGTGCATGCAGCATGGAGCTTCTTGTGCTCTTACAACATACTTTGGTCTAATGGTGAACTAAATTCTTCAGCTGAAAAAGCAACTTTGTGCTCATTTATGGTAGACTTCACTCTAAATTAGCTACAGCCACAGTTGTAATCCCTGCGGAACTGCAAATACTAAACAGATCGTGTTCATGCACCCAGATGCTGCTCTAGTCTGGGAAGGCAAATGCAGGGACTGTGAGAATGAAGACCTTAGACCCACTGTAAGAGAGGATCGGGTTCGAGATCATCTTAAGAACCTGAATGTGCACAAATCCATGTGGCCTGATGAAATGCATTTGTGGGTCCTGAAGGAGCTGGTGAATGAAGTTGCTAACCCATTGGCCATCACATTTGAGAGGTCATGGCAGTCAGGTGAAGTTCCTGATGGCTGGAAGAAGGGAAATGTAACCCCCATGTTCAAGAAGGGGAAGGTGGAAGACCCAGGGAACTACAGACCAGTCAGTCTCACCTCTGTGCCTGGCAAAATCTTGGAGCAGATTCTCCTGGAAAGCATGCTGAGGCACATGAAAAACAGCGAGGTGGTTGGTGACAGTCAGCATGGTTTCACTAAGGGGAAATCCTGCCTGACCAATTTGGTGGCCTTCTATGATGGGGCTACAGGACTGATGGACAGCGGCAGAGCAGTTGACGTCATCTACCTGGACTTGTGCAAAGCATTGGACACTGTCCCACACGACCTCCTTGTCTCTAAATTGGAGAGACATCAATTTGGTGGGTGGACCACTCAGTGGATAAAGAACTGGCTGGATGGCCGCACACAAAGACTTGTGGTCAGCAGATCAATGTCAATGCTGAGAAAGTTGGGGCTGTTCAGCCTGGAGAAGAGAAGGTTGTGTGGAGACCTCATAGCAGCCTTCCAGTATTGGAGAGGAACTCTTTGTCAGGGACTGCAGTGATAGGACAAGGGGTAACAGTTTAAACTTAAACAGGGGAAGTTCAGGTTAGATACAAGGAAAAAGTTCTTTACAGTGAGGGTGGTGAGGCACTGGAACAGGTTGCCCAAAGAAGCAAAAATGCCCCATCCCTGGCAGTGTTCAAGGCCAGGCTGGACAGAGCCTTGGGTGACACGGTCTAGTGTGAGGCATCCCTGCGCATGGCAGAGGGGGTTGGAACTAGATGGTGTTAAGGTCCTTTCCAACCCTGATCATCCTATGATTCTATGAAATGGAGTGGGAAGGTGTCACAAGCACCCTGTGAAAGGTCCACTGTTTTTCTTTCAATGTAAATGATTTTCTGTTGCTTTATGTGAATTACAGTTGTATTCAAGAAAGTGTTTTTCATAGGAAGAAAAACATGAGGTTTAATTAATCATAGATTCATAGAATGGTTTGGGTTGGGAGGCACCTTAAAGATTGTCTACTTCCAGCCCCCTGCCATGGGCAGGGACACCTTCCACTAGACCAGGTTGCTCAAAGCTCCATCCGTGCTGATCTTGAACAGTAACAGGGATGGGACATCTGCAGCTTCTCTGGGCAACCTGTTCCAGTGCCTCACCACCCCCATAATGAAGAATTTCTTCCTAATGTCTAATGTAAATCTACCCTCTGTCAGTGCAAAGCCATTCCTCCTTATCCTGTCACCACATGCTTTTGTAAAAAGCCCCTCCAGATTTCTTGTAGGCCCCTTTTAGTTATCGGAAGGCTGCTATAATGTGTCCCTGAAGCCTTCTCTTCCGCAGGCTGAACAAGCCCAGCTCTCTCAGCCTTGTCCTCATAGGAGAGGTGCTCCAGCCCTCAGAGCATCTTCACTGCCCTTCTCTGGACTTGCTCCAACTGGTCTACCATATTCGTTTTTTGTTGGGGGCCCCAGAGCTGAACTCAATACTCCAGGTGGGGTTTCATGAGAGCTTAACCAAGTTATCTAGCTAGGACAGGGAAGAAGATGCTCACATAAGAAACCATTCTGAGTGTGTTTGAAAATGAAATAAGAAACATTATTATCACACTCCTTCATTTTACACACATTTAATCTTTGTTCCACTGGCCATTGTTTGTACCTCTTTGTGCTTTGTATTTCTATTAAAAAACCTGGAAACTGAACTCTGGCCTTTCCCTTCTCTGTTTACTGCTGTACATTCATTTTCTTTAAAGCTGCTTGCTTTATACTTGAAAGTCATTTCATTTCTCCTGCTGCATAATTGAACACTCCAGAATCTAATAGAGACCTCAGCCAGCTGAGACCTTATTGCTTTTTCTGTACAGAACTGGTGAAAGCATTTCTTGAAAGCTGAAAATCTGAATTTGACTGGGGCCCAGGTTTAACCTGAAGGTTGAATTTATGTGGAAGCTGAGAAGATCCTGAATGATTTTGGAAGCAGAAGAGTTATTACTTTGAGTGAAAATGTAGGTGCAGTGACAGTGCATAATAAAGGAAAATGACAGATGTGGTAAGATGTTTTGATTATTTTGGGATGACATACATGTATTGGAGGAGATTGCCTTGTGGTTAACTCGTTTTCCACCTTCCAGAGATACATCTTGCATTTTGTTCTTTATATGGCTTTGCTATCTTGATACCTAGCTTTTTCTTTGTCAGTTTGAAAAAGCTTATGAAATGACCTTATGAATAGCAGGGTGGCAACCACTGCTAAAGTGGAGGTCTAATACAAGATTTGTTTTTAATACAAAAGTGGTCAGAATGACATTGTCACACAGCTAGCCAGTGCTGTCATGTCTTTTCTAGTTCTGCCAAAAGCTTCCTGTCTTGCCTTAGAGTGTTGAATTCACCACTTCCCTCTGATGTAATGTAAATGCTATCAGTTGTGACCCATTAACACCTTGGTAGATTTTGGTGTATGAAGCAACTGATGCTATTTCATAGCCTTTGACTGAGTTAATTCAAAGTGTCAGGTATAGTATTTATACCTCCAGGACAGGACTAAAATATCAGATATTTTAGGCTTTTAACTTTGTGATTTGGTCTACCTTTGGAGAGTCCCCTGTCTATCCTAGGATTTAATCAGGTGATGTGTTCAGACACATCTAAGGTAAACACAGACTGATGTGTGCTGAGATTTCATTAAAAAAAAGCATAGAATATAAAATAATGCAAATCTCACAACACCAAAATACTAATATATTTTAAGCAGAAATAAGTTGTACTTCAACTTATTCAAGTGCATCAGGTACTTTGAGTACAGAAAATGAGTACTGTAAGCAGGGGGATAAAAATGAATCTAGGATGAGGTAGAATGGGGAAAGTCACAGTTGTGAAGATTTTATGAGAGTAGGCTTGTTCATGTCATAAAACATTCCTCAAGATGATTATCTTCCTCTGGCTTCTCTGCTGGTGCCTGCTTGTCTGCAGGCAGCAGTGCTAGGCAGTGGGTGAGGCCGACCCTCCACCTGTTTCTGAGAGCATCTAGTAACTGCCTTGTCACCTCACCCAGATCTTCAGGATGAGGTGGAGTTTTATCATGGGACAAGAGGACCAGAGATACATTATTTACTGAAGTGAAGATTAGTCCCCCAAGAATGCATCAACAAAGTTTCTGTGCTATGAAGTTGACTAAACTGCTCTGCTATTTTCTTGTTGCAACAAATAAAATGACTCGTGTCTAATTGTATTGGTTTTTTATGGTTAAACTAGGCTTCAATTTCTGGAAGATTTAGGATTGGTCTGGTGTATACATTGTGCTAAAAGTGGATGTAATCTGTGTGCCAATAGAGTGATGCCAGAATTTGGAGGAGCTTTCTTTACTGGTGTTTTCCTTCTGGTTCTTTTAATGTCAGTTTACTTTTGAAAAGCAGTAAGCTTGCTATTTGAAAGACTGCAAAAATAAATATTAATGAATATCTTTAAAATGATAGCAAACTAAATGATGTGGCAAAAATAATTGGCATCAGTGTTGCCTGATCAACTGATCAAAACACCACTGCAAACCTACAGAAGGAAGTGGGAGGCATTCAAAGACATCAGAGTGCTTCTAGGCAAGCGTTACTGCTGTCACCAGTCTGGTTCTTCACCTTGTGGCTTCAGCACTTGTACATAGAGCAGTGTGTTGTTGCACAGCTGCTTTACTTCCCTTTGAAAATGGGATCTATAACGTAATTCACATGCATAAGAGCTGACTGTCATTTTTAGCCTTAGCCCAGTGTTTCCATCTCTCTTTAGTCAGTGCAGAAAAGTACAAGATTACCTGCAGGTGGTGGAGGGAACCCCAGGGGACCCATGTCAGATTTCACCACTGACAACATATGCAGCTGTTTGCCTTCTAAATATGCCTGAGATGTCAATGTTTTTCTCCATGGTACATTTCTGGTTTTGTTAGGATGATGATGGAACCTCTGAGAGTGCTCAGCAGTCAAGCTTCTGGTTCTCCTTCTGTTAAGAGCATGTATGAACTCAGGAACAGAGTTGCAGATGGGATGCCCAACACAACTTGCATGTGTGAAATAC
Source organism: Nestor notabilis (assembly GCF_000696875.1). Lineage (NCBI taxonomy): Eukaryota > Metazoa > Chordata > Aves > Psittaciformes > Psittacidae > Nestor > Nestor notabilis. The sequence goes on from NW_009925056.1 coordinate 9,610, forward strand.
ATACTGAAATAAACTACATGAAGCAAACTAACTATTAATTAATAAACTGTAAGTATAACTCAGTAAACTGGAACTGTAAATGTAAAACTCAAAGTTAGAAGTCATGGGGGAAATTGTCAGACAAAACACTTCATTAATGTAATTTCCAAGTTTTTTCAAAATAAAGTGTTTGTGGAGGTCTGCTAGACAGATACAGTTCCAGTGATTCCTGCTTTATCTTGCCTGCAGACTTGTCTTCTGGATGTTTGATGGCCTTCACGTTTTCTACATCCAAGCTGGAGCTCCCTGTCTTTGTGTGTGGTGGGTCATGGCCAAATGAACATCTCCTCTGATTAGCTCTTATGAAGAATATAACTGCAGCAACAGAAAACAGAGACAGGAGAAAGTATAAAGCACATCATATTTTTCATTCTTGCCAGTTATTTTATATTATGGTGAAAATCTTCCACCTATCATCAGATTTAGTCTGATATCCATGTTTGTGTTATCTTGTTATGGGCTGTTGAAAGGTGCTTTGAAGGGGGAGAAGTGGTTGCTCCCTTTTTTGCACTTGAGTCCAAGAAAATAATTACCAACCCACTTTAACAAAATGTGCTCTGTGTGGAGATAATCCAATTGTTTGAAATCCAAGGTTTGTGCTTTGGGCCTGGTTTGGCTGCTTAGGTGGGATGAACTCTGCTGATTGGTTCTGGATCTTGTTGTTTTTAGCCAAAATCACATCTTCCTTTCTCACATAAGCTACCTGCCTTCTCTGCTAATGTTCATACAAGTGCATATGAGTGTATATGAGTGTTTAGTTTCTACTGTACACCTCCACAGTTTTCCATCAAAAAGTTAAACAACAGAATGCTGGTTGAAAACCAGTGACTGTGAGACCCTTTATGGATTACCATAGTCTGTAAACTACTAAGGAGAAAAACTAAAACAAAGGGCAGGGCAGTGTTAATTTATTTGACCTCTGTGTGCTTAGGTATTATTTTGCAGTCCAGTACAGTAATTGTAATATTGCATATCCATTCAAAAAAGGGAATTGTAATTTGAGACATTGCAAATACTCAGCAAAATGGGATGAGAATAATGGAGAGAGAACTTAATTTTAGTTCTTTAAAGGATGAGTACATTTTTAATTTATCAGATATGGATTAATTAGTTTTATTTTATCAAATATTGCAATAAAATTCTAAATTAAATATAAGTAGTATGGAGCAACACAGGACATTAGCCGAGTTAGAATTCAGAAGATACGAAAGTTGTGGAGAAATAGTATCTGAAGTGCAGTGATCTAAGTATTAAATAATTGCTACTTTTATGGATCATTTCTTTTTGAACATCAACTTAAAATAGGAAGCAATTACAATATGTTACAGAAAAGAAACTCGTGGCATTAGTATCCATGGTAATATTTACCCTTTGGGTTAGTCTTCCTTTTTGTTCCACCTTTTCTGAGCAGGAGGAAAGAGTTACAGGTAATTTGCTGTACTGGGTGATCTAGGCTTCTTGAGTTGCTCCGGAACACCAGCATTTAACTGTCTCTTTCATAAAATCACCCATGAAATCACGAGAGATTTTCAGTGCTCCACCTTTCCTGGCTTTTCAGAGCAACCTCCTTGCCTTATCTTACTTAATCTCTGCCTAAGAATTAAGATTGCATGTCTCAGTCCTGGGAGGAATCATTTTGTGGCTGAGGAGTACAAAGTGTCACCCTTTAGAAATTTAGTGCCAATATCTTGGCTTGTCCAAATTCATGTAGCTACAGTGATACCATATTTTGTATTCTAGATGAAGTTCAGAACTACTTTTCCTTGTCTGCATGTCATGTACTGATGTTAATACTTTTTCCAGTCTGCCAGTTTTTATGGCGCTGATCTTTTTAGTTGCCATGCATCATTTGATTTAATTCCATTACAGACAATGATTTATAACTGCTCTGTTATAAAGGAAAACAGTCAGAAAAGAAGAAGATAAATCTGTAACTGTAAGCAGTGACATTGAATCGAGCTAACGTCTGACATGCTTTTCAGGAAAACCTTTTAATGTAAAGAAGTGCTCAGACTGTACTCCAAAATTAAGCTACATATGAGGTAAGTGGTGGCATCCCTATTGCTTGTTTCAGCCAATTGATTTAATTATACAGTTGGGAACAGTATATCAGTGCAGTAAGGATGCTTAGGAAAAGTCACTCCGCCTCTTATTTTGATCCTTTGATGCACAAAATGTGTTTTAATGATAATGTACCTATAAGCCCATAAATATCTATATTCTGAAGATAGGCCTTGCAGACCTTGTTAATTCTGTTACTATTGCCAAAGCCAATCTTATCTTTAAAGAATCAAGAAAAAATTGATTTCTTTCACAATTTTGCTCATTTTTTTGTATCCGTATACTTCCCATTCCAAGCATCTCAAGGCATTTGTGTTGAACAAGCTAGTCAGTGTCATTCCTGCAAGAGCAGTACTCTCTGTGTGGTTTAGGAATTAATGTGTTTCATCTATGTAATTTCCTACTGATACCATGTTACCTGATTACCTGATTTGCCTCCTACTTAATCAATGTTTTTATATTTTTTTACCATATACCATTCACTTCTGTGTTTTCCCACACACTGAACTTTTCTGATTTCGCTTTGTCAATTTTCTCTTATCTCCTTTAAAAGTATCGGGGAGGTGATCCTCACCTGAAGACCTAAACCTCAGATTACTAAACCTTTCAAGGGTGACCTTTACAAAAAATTGTCATTTCTTTATGATCTCAGGTTTGTACCATAGCCTGATCTGTGTGTGAGAAGATCAGAACCTTGTGATTCCCGTTTCCTTGTCCTCTTGAATGACACTTCCCCTTTAACATTTACATTGCTGCATCTCAGGCACTATAGAATAGATGGTCATTTCTTTTGCTGTCAAAACACAGTTTATGGGACTATTAGTGTTGGTGTATATAGATTTCAAGAACTTCTATTGTCTCATACACAAAATTTATGTGCTATATATTCTGCCTGTAATTTTAATTCAGCTAAATTGCAGTTGCACATTTATCATGTAAATATATGCATATGTGTAAACAAGTGAAAGAGTTCTTCATATTTAAATAAGTATTTACATGGATTTTAAAGCCAGCTATAGCCTTCTGTTTCTTGAGTTTTACTCTGTCAGGCAGCAGCTTTACCGGTTTGATTACAGATGACTCCTCATGTTTCATGTTGATAGGGGAAAAATTTAGTTGAATTTCTTGAAGTTTCTAAATCGGTTCTGTAAACAAGTTTTAAAAATGTAGGTAACAGCAGACAATGATCAGAAAATGTTAACTGCCTGTCACAGGAGTTGTTTATGAAAACAAGGGAGCTATGTCTAAGAAGCTGTTGGTAGCATCACGGATATGAAATTTCACTTCGATTGATTAGACAAGATGTCTTTTACCATTCAAGGTCAGGAGACAGAAAATATCAACTTTTCATAACACAAATTTTTAACTTTATAGCAGAAGCACCAGAAAGGCAGCAGGATGCAAAACAGGCAAAGTAAAGAATAAATGTATGTGATTATAGATTTCAGTTAAATCAGTCAGAGCTTTGCCTAAGACATGTCTACATTTGTCAAATCCAAGACAAACTCCATAAACCATGATAAATAATTTACAGCTGCAGTTTGCAAGGCTTACATAGACTAAGGTTATCTTAGCAGTAAATTATTTCTTATCCATCACTCCCTCCATCTTGATTTATTGCAAGACAGATTTGATAAGACAGGTTTACTTTCACAAAGGATAGCTTTCCTCCATTTCAGATCGCGCATCATAGTCTGTCGTATGCACTCCTTAAACTGAAAAGCAATTTTCCCTATGGTAAATCAGTCCATATGGAACCATCCTTTGGAAAGTAACGTAGATTTCAAAATGAGTCAATAGCAAGCAAGGCAGCACATTATCTTGGTAAAACTTGCCTAATAATAAAAATCTCAGAGATGGAAAAATATTAGTTTTTTTTTATTTTAAAGGTGACTTTCAAGGGATAAGAGTTATTTATCAGGTGTAGGTCTTTAAACAAAATGCAGTCCTGGAAGTCTGCAACATAACTCTGCCTGTCTCATCAAGCAGCTCTTTATCCCTGCTGGCATGTAGAAGTGCTGGCGGAAATGGGCCACTGACAAAGTTACAAAAGCCACAACTTGGGCTGCTTGGCTGAAAGCAGGCAATAATGAGCCAACACCAAGGAATATTCTGGCTAAGCTGGAGTGCTGAAATGGCAGATGAGACTCTAAAGACCTCAATAGGAAGCTCAGAAGGAAATGGTGGCTAGGTGAAGTTGATCTCTGTGAAGCAGCTTGCAGGTACAAAGGAAATGCAGAAACACCAAAAGATTAATGAATTTTGAATGGTCATTATTTTTCTTTTGAGGAGTTCCATTGCTCAGGGCCATCTTTACTATCTCTGATTCATAAAGATTTTAGGTTTCATCTAACCTATGTTCACTTTTCACAATTTTAGTAGTTTATGCCAAATATGCTAGTAATTCCAGTCTAATTCTTTGTTGTCCAATGCTACAGACATTACAGTTACTTCCTCCTGCCAAAATGCAGTACATGGGTGAGGTGGTGCAGCTCTCTGCTGCTCTGAAAAGCAAAGGCATCCTTGTTGTCCAGTGATGAAGAGTGAAAATAAGATTTCTTTAACAAGAAATAATATCAAAATATGAAGAAGAAAACCATCTAGTGTCCTTTTACCACTGATATCAGGAATGATTCATTTTAAGAATAATAAAAAAGGTCACGTTTATGACATTTCAAGCATAGAAAATGTTTTCAGATAATCATCATATAAATCAATGCTAAGGTCTAATAAGTATCATCTTGAGCCACTTCCCTTTAGTAAATTACATTAAAATAATTCAGATAATGTGTTGCTAAAATGAAGTTGGACACAACTTCACTGAATTTTGCATAAGGAGAGGAGTCTTGTTAAAGTTCAGATGCCCTTTTAGCTCTCTTTCCATTTCTCCTTAACAAGCCACATTAGCACCCAAAAAAAGAAATATTCTATTTTACACTGAAAACAAAAGCATTTAAATTGTAGCATTTTTGTTTTGCTGATACATGCATAAAGATAAAAATTGGTTAGGTCTAATTGAATTGTTCTGCCATATGGTTGACGCTTCACCAACGAAGCTACTAAGAACTGCTCCTTTAAATTGAAAGTGTTATTTTCAGTATTTCAGAATTTAAGGTAGTTGATTTAAATGAGGAAAGCAGAATACAATGGAGAATACCTGATTATCAAGTGACATAAGTACCAGGCTACATTTCCAGCATTTCATTTGCCATTTCCCCACAACTCTTTATTACTCAAGCTTTAAACACCTTAAGTGTTAAATCTGGGGTTTATGAAATTACTTTCCACAGTGCATCTTGTCACAGATAGGCAAAACTATCTCTTTAAATTTCCTCCTTCAATTTCAGGGGTTTTAGAAAGACTCAGATTATATTTATAGTACTTTTTCATTCCTGTGTGCATCATCCCATCAAGATCCATCGGCCCACATGCATCAACTCATTGAAAGGACTTTGAAATACAAGTTATTGAACTTTTTTGTTATTCTGGTGAGCACTACAAAATATCTGGGCACTTGTTTACTTTTTCTTCAAGCACCAAGAGAACCAAAGCATTTTTGCTCTCTATTTTCTGAGTTGCATTCCTACAGCAGATTGTCCTTCAGGCTGTGACTTTGCTCCTAAGTACTGTGGTACTCCAATAGCAGCACTTGCATTAGGTGGGAGTGGATTCCATCAAGTCTGCAGAGTAATTCTTTACCATGTTTTTCAGCTTTCTAGATTTTGATTCATGTAATTTTCTATTGATTTTGAGACCAGAACTGACTGCTAAGGCTAGTCTTATCCTCCTGTTATCATAGATCATTCAGCCTCATCCAGTTCCCTCTTAAAATGCCGACATCTTGGCTTTAGGAGCAACATGATGTTCTAAGGGTGTCCAGAGATGGAGAATGCTCAGATTCTTTTCATAGCTTTTCCTAGTAATTAACCTCTTTCCCCATAATTAAGCAGTGATACCTAATATTTAATGTAAACTAGTTTTGCTTAGAATTCAGCTCTTGATCCTTACAATCCTTCTTCTGCAGGATTACACAGTCTTCCCTACCTGTTATTTTCTTTCCAATTCAGTATTTATACACTATAATCAGATCTTTTCTAAATGTACTTTTCAAAGGAGCTATTAAGACCTGTCTTGTCTGGTCTCTCACTATAGAGGATTTTCTCCAACTCTCAAATAGTTCTTGTAGTCTCTCTATTTCTCTAATGCTTTTAGAGAACATTGATCTGAGAAATGGAGACCATTCCAGCACTCATCTCTATCAATGCTGTTATCTTAAAGAAGGAAATAAGTTTTGACATAACTCTTTTGCCACACTGGCAAGTGTTAACTACCTTTTCTGATTGGTAAATGCTATGTGGTTTTTTACTGAATCACTTCAGCTCATAAATGGAGAAATAGTCTCCCTGTCTCCAGAATAAACAGGAACTCTAACAAACCTTTGTGCTAAACCAAATAACCAGTATTTCACTTTTTCCCCTCTCCATCATGCTTAGGAGTGCCAAATGCTTAACAATCTACCAATGTCAAGTTTCCCTTGAAAAGTTATTAGCTACCCACCCTTCTCCCCTACTTTTTCTAACATCAGGTGTGTTAAAGTCTCTTTCTCAGGGCAGGAGGAGAGATTGCTCTATGTGACAGATGATCTAAATCATGTGCAAAATCAGGACATAATCTGCAAGTTTAGAGAGCAGGGGCAGAGACAGCAATGGGATATTGGCAGTCTCTGATCCCAGGACTGGGATTCTATTCATGCCATGATGTATTTTCTCATCCGAAGCTAGTTTCAGAATTCACTCCTAAACTCTACAATTCACCTGCAGATATTCTAACTAACACTGAATAATCTGATAAGAATCACATTGATTTCTGCAGCGTGCAGCACAGTATTGCTCAATATGACTGAAAGTAAGAAAAATTTGGCCCCAAAGCAAATGACTCATGATGGTCTCCCTTTGCAGTTATTTTAATAATGAAGTAATGAGGACTGAGGCTGACTGTTTCTCTTGCCTCTTTCTCCCTGTCCTGGGTTCAACTACAGCAGTCATTTTTTCTCCTTCTTAGCAGCTGGGGGAGTGCTGCGGTTTTGACTTTCAGCCTGGGAACAACACTGATAGTACCAATGTTTTTAGTTGTTGCTCAGTAATGTTTACTCTGACCAAGGACTTTCTCAGTCTCATGCTTGGCCAGAGAGGAGGGGAAGCCAGGAGGAAGCAGAGGCAGGACACCTGACCCAAACTGGCCAAAGGGGTATTCCATACCACAGCACGTCATGCCCAGTATAGAAACTTGTGGGTGTTACTCGGAAGGTCCGGATTGCTGCTTGGGTCGGGCTGGGTATCGGTCGGCGGGTGGTGAGCGGTTGTGTCCTTTTCCCTTGTTATTCCTCTTATCATTATTGGTGGTAGCAGTAGTGGTTTGTATTATACCTTAGTTACTGGAGAGCTGTTATCTCAACTCGTGGGAGTTACATTCTTTTGATTCTTCTCCCCATCCTTCTGGGAGCGGGGGGAGGAAGAAGCTGGGGGGAGTGAGCGAGCGACTGTGGGGTTCCGAGTTACCTGCTGAGCTTATACCACGACACTCCCCAGACCACCGACAACTCTGTTTTATGCCACTCGCTCGCACTGTGTTCAGGTAGCTGGTGTCTATCTTGTTAACAGGAGGATTTATGATTTGTCTTCCAAGTAGTTCATACTCCACACAATCCTCTTACCCAGTTGTCAAATTGAAGTACAGTTAAGCATAAGTACAATTTTACTATGTAAATATTAGACAGAATAATCTTTATAGCATTTACTGAAAGATGAAAAATTTAGAAAGCTTATAAGTACTTCCTTGTATTGAACAAAACCCCCACAGGATATGAACTTTATTGATCTGAGCGTTTTTATCTGTCTTATAGCTTGGGATGTGCATAGTCCTGTGTGCTCCTTAGCTGCCCTTTTGACCAAAATGAAACAGTCTTGGAGAATGGTTTTGAGAAAGGCTCTGACTTGGGCTTGTTAATGTGCAGAATCACAACATGTTCTTTGAAGGAGGGTAGACAGAAAACACCTCAGGTTCCTAGATTCCTGATGAAATAACTCCTATTTTGTGACAATTTTTATCTACGAAAAATAATTTTTCTTTTTCTAGTACGTTTGTAGAAAGCAGCTTGATTGCCTTCCTACCCTGCAATTCTGTAGTCAGAATTTCATGACTGCTGAAGC
>NW_009925056.1:17949-22807 GCF_000696875.1 Nestor notabilis
TGAAATCAGTGGGAGCTGAAGACAAGATGTAGCTGTAAAATTCAGTTTTCTGAAGTAAAAGTGTCTTTAACCTGAATACTGGTGCAGAAGTCTGGGTGGAGATTGATGCATTTTCTCTTTGGTAAAGTGGAGCACAAGAATTCATGATCATAAACTAAGCTAATTATGTGATCGGTTTTTTCCTTTTGAAAAAATGTCTTCTCCTTCTCTCATCCAGATAAAATGAGCCATACTGGCTTAGTCTGGAGATCCATTTAATTCAACACCCAGTATCCCACTGTGTCCGTTAGTACCCAGTTACATCACTATCTAGGAAAGTGCCAGAGCAGGACAAACTTCCCTCTTGTATTTTTTTATCCTTTAGTGATTTCGACACAGGCACCTCCTGGGCTAAGTGGTTTCTATGTGTCGCGTAGGAGAGAATTCTCTCATGTGAGCAGCTTCCCTGGAAACTATGTCACTTTTTAGCATTCACAGGGTCATCTCTTGCAAAGACCTGCAGACCCACTACTACAGATTATCCTTTTTGTTATATGAACTATAAAGAGTAAATGGATTTGTTTTCTTTGCATTACTGTAGCTGTATTTGACAGATGTAGCACCATAGCACAAACAGTAGTCTAGTGCACGTTATGTAGTTATGTGATTTAGATTTACACTAGATACTAGTTCTGCACAATCTTTATACTAATAAGTTTTTACCTTATTTTTCTCTAGTAGGCAAAATGTATAATTGGCAGTGTAATTCCAGGCTTCACTGGCAGCAAGAACAGTGCTTGTTTCCTAAGCAGTATAGTGTAGAGACATGTCAAAGCATTACTGATTCTTCAGTATCTCTGGCTGTATGATGCTCTGAACCTATCTCTCAAGAGGATAATGAACAGCAGGCTGCTCACATCAGTTCTTCTTTTTTGTTTTTTTAGGTTTGCTGTATTCTTCACAACAGAATTTCTTTATTTTATCTTGTTGCTGCTGAAGCAGCTCGTCTTCTTTACTTTGGTTCCCTATCCCAGTTGATGGGTTCTGAAAGGCATGATGGCAACCCATTTAGCTCAAATCCAGGTTCAGTTCTAATCTACAGTTCCACTTTGAGGACATAGGAACTCTTTCTCTTGATCTGATTTCCAAAGAATTTAGTGCCAATAAGAAAGATTCCCCAAAGAACACAACTACAGTTTTTAGAAGGCAAATGAGGTTATGTTTAGCCTGTTCTGTATTTTCCATGAACTAACTCTGTGAAGCTGTTCCAGTGAAATAAATGCCTTGGGGGTTTTCTTATAAGTGTTACTCCCAAGAGATGTTGGGATGGAGTGACTTATGACTGTAAAGGATCTGTATTATCTTCTTATCTGCAGAGCTGGGATTTTGTTGGAATTCATTTATTACGTAAATTCACGGAGTTAATCACATGGCAAGCTACATGTATTTCCCCTGATTTGCAACAGCATTCCCTAGAGGTTCTCTCTCCTGCTTTATTCACATTCTTCAGTATTACAAACAGGAATTATTTCTCTGTAGCCATGTAGAATTTAGCTGAATTTTAGAACAGTTACATAATTAAAAAATAAATCAAATAATGTTTAGCGAAATATCTCTGCTGAATGCATGAAAACCAGCAGGCTCCCCTCCCACAATGACCAAACAAAAACAACTAGAAGGTACTGAGGTTTTAGGTTAATATTAATAAAACCCTGCAGAAGTTCTTTAGAACCTGAGTGGTCGAATCTCTAAAAGGGATATTAATAGTCTGCTTTTTCCACAAAGGAAAAATTGTTTTCCATGGCACTGGGAAATGACTAGTTTACCAGTTTCTACCCAACATTTCCTACTAGATAATGTCTGATCTGAAAAGCCATAAAGTTTCTAGGGGACTTCAACTAACAATACTGCAAAATCAGTTCACAACATTTCTTTGATGTTTTGCCTAAAACCAATGAAGAAATATTAGTTAGAGTGCTGGTGTTGTTCCATACTGAATTATTCTTTTGATGAAAAATATCAGCACTATAGTTCTGCTTATTATATCGTTTTGTATTCCCTATGTGCATACAATTAGAGCTATTATTGCAGGAGATGTTGGTCTTAATTTATTATAAACTCAGAACTTTTTATGCTTTCCTTCTAGCAGGGATTAAAAAAAGTATTTGAAACAATTAAGTGAACCTTTTGGGTTCAAGAATGGCATATTCATGTACAAGCCAGTAGAAACACATAACTTTGCTACTTTCTCTGAGTAAAATTACATTATTTTTGGGCATTATTTAGAAGGATGCTATCCACAGTTGTGGCAGCTGTAAAACTGCCAAGTGAATGAAACCATGCATAGGAAAATTGCTGATACTTTATTCAAATAGTAAGCTACTCATCTCTGAATAGCCAAACATTATAGAATATGGTGAGGATAGAGGAGAAGATGAGAGGGTGAGGATTTCTTTTTTGCTTAAGATGCTAAGGTTTAGAACAAACGGAGAAACATCTGTACTTTTGGATGGGTTTTGAGGCTCCAAATGAAGAGGAGATAGAACTGGTTGCTTAAGGTGGTAAGGTTTAGAACAAACAGAGAAACATCTGTACTTTTGGATGGGTTTTGAGGCTCCAAATGAAGAGGAGATAGAACTGGTTGCATTCTGGTGAAGGTTTGATGTCATATCTGTTGGGAGCACTATATGACAGTGCTATTGAGCTGCAGATCAGCAGTTTAAAAATAGACATCTTCCACAGGACCAGGATGTTGCTGCTCCTTCCATGAGATGATTTTGAGCACAACCAGTCCTCTGCCTCTGTCTCCCTGGGTGCCACAGAAACTAGCAAGACTATTCAGAAGAGCATTTAGCTCTTCCCATGTACATGGGTAAAAGAGGACATCGCTTGTCAGGCCTATGAAGTAAAAGCTATCTCAGTTAATCAAATTTCCTGTTTGTTCCGGGGGAAACGAACAACAAGATGAACTGATGTGCCTCACAAGTAAGTTTCACCTTATTAATTAAAAGAAAATAAAAATCAAAATGAAACTTTTTATCTTTATGTTTGTGTTTTTAAGCTAAAGTTACTGAAGTGATGCCTGCATGATTGGGGTAGTGTCCTGGGTTCAGCTACAGCAGTCATTTTTTCTCCTTCTTAGTAGCTGGTGCAGTGCTGTGTTTTTGACTTTCAGTCTGGGAACAACGCTGATAACACCGATGTTTTTAGTTGTTGCTCAGTAATGTTTACTCTGACCAAGGACTTTCTCAGTCTCATGCTTTGCCAGAGAGGAGGGGAAGCCAGGAGGAAGCAGAGGCAGGACACCTGACCCAAACTGGCCAAAGGGGTATTCCATACCACAGCACGTCATGCCCAGTATATAAACTGGGGGGAGTTACCCGGAAGGCCAGATCGCTGCTCGGGTCGGGCTGGGTATCGGTCGGTGGGTGGTGAGCGGTTGTGTCCTTTTCCCTTGTTATTCCTCTTATCATTATTATTGGTAGCAGTAGTGGTTTGTATTATACCTTAGTTACTGGAGAGCTGTTATCTCAACTCGTGGGAGTTACATTCCTTCGATTCTCCTCCCCATCCCTCCGGGAGCGGGGGGAGGAAGGAAAAGGGGGGGAGTGAGCGAGCGACTGCGTGGTTCCAAGTTGCCGGCTTAAACTACGACAGGTAGAAAGCCAACATGTCATCTCTGCCCATGGTCCAGGGCAGCAGAGAACAGAGGAAGCTCTGCATCAGCTGCTGCATCAGCCAGTGCTGGCCTCTGTCCGAAGAGCAAGAACAGGTACAATCTGCATGAAATGTGACCCTGGAGACCTGTGGCAAAGTACCAAGTTTTTGGTGAGTCATTTCATTTTTGCTTTAGATAATGACAAATTCAGTATTTTGAAGTTATCCCCTTTTTTTCCTGCAGAAACTGAATGTGAACAAAAAGGGAAAGAAAAATTATAGGAGTGAACATAAAAGAAATGCTAAATTTGAAATTAAATGAAATTCAGATAATCATCTGTCACTCAGTTTCCCAGTATTATCCCTTAATAACCTTATTGTCTCTGCCTATTTGCTTCTTATCTATTTAAAGCAGTTGTTTATCATTCACAGCCCGATTGGTTCATCATCTATGTCTTTCCAAAAGAAAGGAAAGCTAATATTCCTAGGACCCGGATAGTTTTTCCTCCTTTTTGTTCCATTAGTGGATGAGAAAGTGAGGAATTAGCATTAAAAAAACTCCCTTTGCTAGCACTAGATTAAAGATGGCCTTGAAATACGGGGCTTGGAGCCAGATCCATCCTTCCCAAAGTTTGGATGAGCTCAGATTTGGGCTTTAGGGGCTGGCAAAATGCTAATTCCAGGCTAGCAAAGCATAAAGTCCAGGAAAAGCACAGCCTTTTGTTCCAAATGAATAACTGAGAGACACTGAGGGGCCTGACTGTCACATATTCAGTGTGTGGAGTATTCTGGGCTCCCATAAGCCCAGAATTAAACACAATAAAGTGCTTAAACACATGCTGAGTTTTAAGAGACCTAAGAACCCTGAGCCTGGCACAGCTGACCCCAAGAAACTGATGCTATGGACACCTACACACACGTTCATCTTCACTTATGGAGTCATTCAGCTGTAGGCAGTAGATCTGGTTTTACTTGGGAGTAAGTACTGCCAAGTATGCGTGTTCCAAGAATGTGTGTTCCAAGAATACAGAGTTAAGGTTTGAAGTAGCACTTTTGGGGAGAATTAAGTAAGGAATGATATTTTACTTTGTGTCAGAGTATTCCAACGTCAGCCTGGTTTTAGACGTATTGATGTCAGGACTGGTAGCAGAGCTGCAGAGCCATCTCAGCGTTAATCCATTGTTAAACAATATATAGAATCATAGAACCACAGAATGGTTTG
>NW_009925057.1:0-53417 GCF_000696875.1 Nestor notabilis
CGGCTGGAACCGGCTGTGAGCGGCACAGGGCAGTTGGCAGCCTCCTCCCCGCAGCGCTCTGCTCCCGCCCCGCCTGCCCAGACCGCGGCATTCACACACAGTACGCTCCTACTGGCGTTTCTGGGGGGTACCTGAAGAAAGGAAGGATCTGAGAGTAAAACATCACACTGGAACAGGGAAGGGAGAAGTCTGAAAGCAGGGAGGGGACGCAACACGGCTGACGCAGAAACAGCATCTCCTCCGCTCTTCTTCTGAAACTCCCAGGGAAAGGCAGTGCTAATTGAGAGCAAATGAAAAGGCCGTAGTGAAGAAATCAAAGTCTAAGTTAACAGTTTCACAGACTCATTTCCCCTCACCCTCCATTTCAGCACCTGGGGTTCTCCTTCAATAAAAAGCCCAGTTAGCACTACCAATTTGAGTAACACCTAGCGCGAGCCATGGATGCCTGTACACGTGGGCCCCAACACATCCAAACAATGATGATAAATCGCCACCAGTTGTTTCACATGCGCTCTCCTGAACCTCCAAAATGTGAAATGCACCCACACTGCACTGATTAAAAGCTCCCGTGAGTGCGAATTCTTCTCCCTGCATAGGCTTCTACACCACAAAAGAACATTTCATACATCATACTTGAAACACATCGGAGCCTTAAAAGCAACTTTATTCTATTGCCATTACAAAACAGAGCTTTCATTGTCTGCTGCTGAAATGCTTTGAGTCATCTTCTTCCAGTAATAACTAATCTGTCGCTCACTCTCTTTGTATCTGACAATTCATGGACAGAACAATTACAGGAGAGGAAAGTGGCATGGCAGTTTCAGAGGGTGGACTCAAACACCCAACTAATGTTAAATGATTTTGGTTTAGAGTATAATTCTCTTAAGCATATGAATTCTGATAATCTACTTTGAGAGCAGACTGGTACAGGTTAAGTCGCAGCAGCACTGTCTAATAAAGATAGAGCCAAACATGAATAAAAAAACCCAGGAGACTAATATAGTATAATTTAGGAAATCTGACAACTATTTATTCTCTGTAATATCCACAGCTCACATTTGTCTATTATTTTCATGCCAAATCTGCTGCTTAGTTACTAGTATTTCTGTTATTCAAGTGACCTATCACAAGCCCACTTCATGCCAACACAGGTGTGTGAGTTAAAGTCTACCAACACATGTATCTCTGTGCATTTCATACAGACTTAAAATATGGCCGGCACAACTTCGGTGTCAAGGCCTTGCCATTAGTCACCCTCATGAAGATTCAGCAAAATCTGTCCAGGACAGTAAAGGGAAAAAAACCCCAAAAACACAACAGAAGGAATTTTAAGAATGGCATAATGCCCATGCACACTATTTCAGAGAAAATTTTATATTTGATCTCTCAATTCTCAAGCATTTGATTGTACAGAGTAATAACACGGGCTTTTTTTGTGTAGTATCTAATCTGAGGGAAGAAACCTAAAAGGGAATACTTAGAATGAATTGACAATTAATGTATTTCACTTGTAAGTATCTGCTCAGCAAGATGCATACCGAGCATGTATCTGAACTAATGAGACAGAGGGAACCCTTAGCTACAATCATAAAAAATTAAATGCAGCTAAGATATATGCAACGTGTTCTTGAAGATAATTGGGAACTTCATACGCTGTACTGTGTCAAACCACTTACCTGCTAATGGACAGTTGCTGATCATACAAGATATGTCAGAAGGTTTCCTTCAGACTCTGAAGCATGCTCATGTCTAACTAAAAGCTTCCAGGATTTACCTCCTTGCAAGCTGGTGGTAAAAATCTGGGTTAAGACTACATAAGCCTTCTCATAAAATAAGGTGATTCCATAGCACGTATTCATGAAGGAAGAGAACAAAGTATTAACGTATTAACATTTGCACATTAATACTGTCATGGATCTAATTAAAATAACTCTCTTTTCCCTATTAGCTCTGCTCCCTCACTTCCCAAGTTTACTTTAGGAGTGTATTTGAATAAACAATAGAGAAGTCACAAATTTAAGAACAAAAGTTAATCTTTTTTAATTTACATTCTCATTTTCCTATAATGATTTCTATCATAAACAGGGGAGTGGCTGAATTATCCAATGATTTCCTTTCAGGGAATGCTGTCATCTCTCAGTCAGACATATCTAAGACATGCGAACGATTAAGGAAAAGATATTGCAACTCCTGTGATGCAGCATGTGCCATATTTCACAGCTACAAATGTTACTATCTTCAATAAAAGGAAGCCAACAATTCCCTTCAAGTCATGAAAGTACTAAGCTTAGTTGTGAATGACTGCATATAGCGTGTTGTGACACATGCAGGAAGCGTTATGTTTTGTAAGAACAAAGTTCAGATTCTTCTTGCCAACATGATTTTGATAAGGAAGCAACTCTGTGCCAAAAAGAAAAGATGTTTGTTTTCCAAATCCTTATATAGTCCTTACCACGCATGTATTTGAGATTCCATTTTTATACACTGGCATAGAGCATGACTCAATCTATCATTCTCTCTTCGACACATAAGGAGCACACAAACCAGGTATGGCAATTAAGGGGCCACATTTTATTCATTATGCAAAGAAAGACAACCATAATCTAGAACTAGAAGTATCTGGTGAGAAGTTGTAAACTCCTCCTCCCAGCCACCCACAGCAAATCCCCTGATCCACGTAAGAACTCTGTTAATCAGAAAGGCTTGATCCCCTTGATCTAAATGCCTGCATCTGAAGTCCACAATCAGATCAGCCTTACCTGCCATCACATAGCTATGGTTCAGCATCAACCAGTTGGCTACCATTCCTTTGTAAACTTTCGAGGGCTGAATGCTTACCATCTGCTTCTGCTGGACCTTATTTGCTACTGGCTCTTCCAGACCAAGAGAAGAACTAAGCAGACACCTGGGAAAGTCATAACTTGCTTGATGGAAGTCCCTTTGCTCTTGCTAAGGTCCTCAAACCAACAGACAGGAAAGGCAGTAGTGATTCAGCTGGGAAAAGCTCGGTCCATCACACCTAGGAAAGTAATGAAAACAATATCAACTTGCTTGGAAAATCCTCTAAGTGAAGTAACTTCAGAGAAACATAACACGCTACTGCAGTTACAGTCTGAGTGAGTGAACAAGCATTTCCAATTTGCTTTTAATTCCCAAACTGCTAGGATTAGATTACAATTCCTACACAGAATAAGCTAAACCTATCCCTGTTCCTTAACACCACATTATATTTTACAGTGAAAATGGAATGTTTATTTTCCAGGCTTTTTCCTCTAAAAATTATGACATTTTTCATAAACTCATTATTGCACGTTTACTTTTCATTTACGAGAGCTAAAAGTCAAGCTTTCCTTCTCATTTACAAGTCAATAGTATCGTAACTTCCATCTTCAAAATTGGTTTTTATTTTACCTGCTCTATCAGTTATATCCCAAAGGGAAAAAAATGCACTGAAGTGGGAGTGCAAGGTATCTTCATTTCTAATACTAGATGTACTTGTTACTAGTCAAAAAGTAAAGATGAAAATTCATAAATGAACCTTTATAACTATTCATTATCCTATATAGTATGCTTAATTGGCATGATAAAGTGATGCCTCCCAGCCAAACACACAGTAAAAACCTATTTAACACTCAGCCTTCAAATGGGTTTAAATCCACCAACATTTTTGAGTTGATACTCCAATCATGGCTGCAAGCTCTGCGTGTGTATTTTTACATATATGTATACTTGTATCTACATACGTAGCACTTTCTGTCCATCAGCCTCACTTCTCTCTATGACAGGTTCAGTGCTACTCACGGTGCTAGCAGAACTGTCACAGGTGAACAGTAGAGAGGGGCATGTACCCCTTCATAATGCTGATACTCAAATTCATATCAATTGACCGCTTCAGCTGATGGCTGCAAAGATGAAAGGAAAAGGTCTTTTTGAGACTCTGCAAGAGAACCATGGAAAGCACATGTTGCTTTGTTTTTAAATAATGACTTGTCTACAGTCATACCCACCTGTTAACTTGCCCGTGAGCTCACCCACCCAGGGAATGACATTAGATTGACTTAGAGAACCCCTTGTATCACAGGGAGTACTGTACTGAATAGTGGTCATTAACTTCAATCGTGCCTCTCATGTTATAATGAAACCTCTGAAGAACCTGTTGTCTGCTTATTAAAAAAACAAACAACCAAAACCAGACAGAGGCATCCTTTGCTATAGCAGTCAAGAAAATATTTGTTTCTCCAGGGACAGCATCCACTGATAGAGTTCATCTGCAGACAAAATCTTGACCTCTGAACAACTACTTAAAAGCTAAATTTCTTGTAGCCACGAAATAGCCTATTCTGTTTAAAGACAGACTTTTAGTAAAACATATGGTTAACAGATCAACTGCCTAGGAAGAAAGAGTATACACTGAATGAAGAAATTCTAGTCATATTCATATTTCCTGTTCACAGCTCTCTGTAAGCAAATTCAACAGCATACATGAGAACATTATATCCACATCTTGTTAATACAGTCATCACCCTTCAAAATACAGGCCAGTTTCATTTATTAAAGATTACACCTGCTTTTGAGTCTTTTCTATTTAGTCCGTAGTATAATATTTAAAATATTCTAAATAAAATGAATACCATTGAGAGTTTTACAAAATATTTATTTTGAAAAAATCACTCTGTACAAATTTAACATTCTCAACACCGAAGTTTTATAAAAATGCTAACAACAGAAAGACAACTGAAACATTAAACTGATCTTTCCTTAAATTACAAAGAAAACAGTTTCATTCCAAAGAAGCTATTGTAATTCTAAACATGAAAAAAACCCTTCATAAAATTTGACTCTTTTTTATCTATTACAGCCAAACACATGTATCCATGGATGCCTTTTTCCATCCTTTTTATAAACTTCCCCCCCCCCAACACTGTCCACAACAAACCAAATACTCTAAATGGTTTACATTTTCACTGTACATAGCTTGTGCTCCAAGAAAAGCTAGCACAATTTGATCATCATTTTCTCAGTGCCTAACAAAAACTCACCTCTATACATTTGGTACAAAATTCTCTGTACAAACTAACTTTGCTCATGTAAATTTGAAGCAAACTTAAAGGAAGAGTATTTATTTGTGCCTTCAATTTGGTATAATGAAGGGACAGTAATGAAGTAAAATTTCACAAAATAACATTCAGTAACTGGAAATACTGTCTTTTTTATTTTTTAATTTTTTTTTTTTAGTAATTACTATGGTATGAAAAAAAATTATATACTGCAGGTTATTAGGAATGCCAGGCCCTAAATCTAACAGTGCTAGGTTTATAGTCCCCCTCATAAAATAAGATTTTTCTGTACAATATTTAAGTTTCCTCTCTTCATTTTAAGCTACTTGTGAAAACTGTTGTTACATATTAAACAACCTTTCTTAAACAGGAGGAAACGTCTCCTCATGAAATTAAAAGCAGTGAAATTGTCCTATTACTGTAAACACAATTAAAAAGAAGACTGACAAACTGCAGTGTGGCAGGTAAGCCATGGTCTGGAAAGCTTTTTTCACATTTTTTTAACACAATATATGGCTCACACCACAAACAGCAGCAAAAAAAGCTATTGAAAATTTCAAGTTACAGCCAGGGGTGCCAGGCGGGATCCATACGACAGAGATTATCCAAGCTATTTGCAGCTGCTACCAGAGTGTTGACTTTGCTTTCTCCTCCTTCAAACTGAGCAAGATTATGAAGTCGAGTCATGATAGCAGTAACAGCTTTTTGAACTAGTGAAACCAGCTGCTGGCTGTCCATATTTTCGGGTTGCCCAGCTGCTGAAAGTGGAGAGGAAGTATCCTCTTGTGTTTTTTTGTGCCATGCAATTATTTCATCCCGTAGCACAGTTTTTAGGATGCCATCAACCTACATGAAGGAGAAAAATCAGACTGTCATATTTAATCCAAAGAACCATCAGAGATAACAGATAACTAGATTTTAGTCAACAGCATTTTGACACTTCTGGTTCCGCATTGCAATCTCAGTGTTTTCAAGATGAATGTGGCTTCCAACTGTCTTTACTATTTCCTCTCAAGGTGTTTCTTTTCATAAAAAGCTTTCATCATGAAAACACATCATGCCTCCAGCAGAATTGAAACATCGCTTAAACTGAAACATGTATTAAGATCTTCATACACAAATGCAGTCATGTACATTCTGTGTTAAGATGACTCCACTAAATTTATGACTTTTCCCACACATACACAGAAGTCTTGTGCAAAGATTAAGAGTGCTTTACAAAGCTGGAGTTTTTCTGCACAGGGATTATACTCTCAGGGAACACTGTTTTCTGCCAAACATGGAACAAACACTGACTGCAACATACATACATACATATGCATTTAATACATAAACACACTATATACATATATAGATGTATATAATATGTGTACACATAGGTATATGTAGGTCAGTTCTACCCTTGGATGAAAAAAATGCCAGCAACAAACAGTTGCTGCTTTTTCTCATCGCTGAGTTGAGTCACTGACATTCATCTGTCAACTCCAACACTCCTGAGCTTCTAAAACGAACTTCTAGGTAACCAGTCTGAGTCAAATTCACTGTTTGCACATAACAAATAAAACATTTTATAACACACATACTTATTAGGCCAACATATTATATATATTTTATAGGCATTTGTATAAAAGATAAATGCAGAGTGTTGCCTAGATGCTCCCTGAATTCTGGCATGCTTGGTGCTGTGAACACTTCCCTGAGGAGCCTGTTCCAGTTACCAACCACCCTCTCAGTGAAGAGGCTTTTCCTAATGTCCAGTCTGAACTTCCCCTGATGCAGTTTCATTCCATTTCCTCATATCCTATCACTGGGCACCAGAGAAAGGAGCTCAGCACCTCGCCTCCACTGCCCCCTTTGAGGAAGTTGTGGTCTGCAATGGGTCACCCCTCAGCCACCTCTTCTCCAAGCGGAACAAACCAAGTGACCTCAGGTTCTCTTCAGAAGTCTTGCCCTCAAGATGTTTCACAAACTTGGTTTCCTTCCTCTGGGCACACTCTTAATATGTGAGATGTCCTTCTTATACGGAGGCAGCCAACACTGCACGCAGTACTCAAGGTGGGGCTGCAGCAAATCGATGTGGCATGTGTCCAAGTGGGCATACATCATTCAGATGTTGAAATTACAGGCTATGTTTGCAAACTCGTTTGCACGTATAGACATGGTTTTGTAAGGTAAGATGACGAATTATTAAAAATATATTCTACACAGCTTGCTTTATTTTAGATAAGGACTAAAATCACTTTAGGATATTTTCCATCTTTTATAATGCAACTAGCTCACGCCATACCTACTGTATATTCTGTGCAGTATCTTTCTGGTGCAAATTGCTTGCCTAAGTGCAAGATGCCTCATTTTTGGAAAGCATTAGAATTTAAAAGGAAGTTAGACAATTTCTTCAGAAAACTACACCCCGTTAAGAGCTAGAATCCATCAAAGTAACAGTGTATCTTTAGCATTCTATTCCACTAACAAAGAACCAAAACACATTTCTATCGACAGATGATTATGAAGATTCTAAATGATGTTGTATTTGCCATTTTACTATTTAAGACTGTCAGAATTCTTCATGACTTATGAGGCTAGAGCAGTGAATTAACATGCTTGGACAAAGAATTAAATCAAGGATAGAATTACACCTATATTCCTCCTATTCTTTCAAAAAGGCAAACTACAAACTGGCATTTGTGATGACCTCAGAGTAAGATTTAAAAACAAACACATACTGTTCAATTTCCACTTTAACCAAGAAAGTGCTGAGAAGTTTCTAAATTGCCAAATATAACATGCCTGCAAACAACCCTTTCAAAAGCTATACAAACCTTAAAGTTTGGCTGTGCAAAGCAGCGAGCTACCGCAATCATAGATGCAGTCAGTGGGCCAGACACCCCGATGGTGGTAAGAAATTCAGAGATGTTTGGTGTAAGCCTGAATGGAACTGGACGATTGGCATCCAAATCTCCAGTAGCATCATTAATGTCAAAGCGAAAGTAAGCTACATTCAGCTTGCCAGTATCCTGGATTTAGAAGCAAGATGCATAAAAGTAATTAAAAGAACATTCATTTAATTCACGAAACCAAAAGATTTTGGATTTTTGTTTACTGTTAATACTCAGAATACAAATGTACTCCCAACAGCTTCTCACTCTTTCAGTCACAGAATCACAGAATGGTTTGGGTTGGAAAGGACCTTAAGCTCATCTAGTTCCAACCCCCCTGCCATGGGCAGGGACACCATACAATAAACCATGTGAACCCATGACTGTCCAACCTGGCCTTGAACACTGCCAGGGATGGAAAACAGTTTTTGAGCAAAAAAATTAAAATTAAAGGTATGCATAAAGTCAGGTATGTATTTTTCTCAAAATGTGTATCTAAAACCCGTTGCTAAATACACACTGTTGTAATATCAAGCTTAAGGAATAGATTCTTCTGTAGTATGGTCTATAAGGAGTCATATGGACAGACACATCTCTGTGCATCCCAGCTCTGGACAAGCATTCCCTGTGCATTGTTCACTTAGGGTAAGCATCTGAACACTTACCCAGAGGGATTAAAGAAACTTAATTGCTATACAGAGCATATCCCTGCATGCATTAAAATGGCATTAAGACTTTAATATATACCACCTTCGCCCTACTAAGGTGGCAAGCCTCATTTAAAATGTTGGGTTAAAGCAGAAAGATCACTATTAAGAGGATTTGTAGCTTGACATGATGGCAATGCCGAAAAGAGAACAGTATTTGAAAAAAAGGTATTCCCCTGTATGAAAATGAAGCTCTAAATTTTATTTTTTTTTAGTCTGACACAAACACATATTCAAAGCAATATACCTAAAGGACAAAAACAGAGACTAATCAGTCATTTACATGAACAGTTCCAATATCTAAGAATGATTTTACAAAGTTTTACATTCTCACCATAAAAGGTAGAACTGACATCCACAGGGATTGCAGTTTAAATTGCTACCTACATGATGTGCAATCACATATGAATGAAAAGCCTACTGACATGCACTGTTGATTACGTTTATCAAATTACTGTTTTGACTCACTTCAAAAGTATAGTCCAAATTTCTATCTGATCAAAGACAACAGCATGCATCTAGAACAAACTAACCCATACCTGGGCAATCTGCAGCATTTCAGGATTGAGTCTATTTAAATGAAAGATGAATTCTGCAAAGCCAATTAGGGCTAGCTGAATAGTGAACATCTTTCGGAAAGTCCAGTAATCTGTGGCGTTGGGGAATGTATGCAGAGCCCACTCCTTCAGCATGCTGCGTGGCACCATGTTGCTCTGGACTTCCTTAAGTATATCTCTAAGAACCTGCATATCAAAAATATTAGTTGAAAGAGATCATTTTTAATACGCTTCTTACCAACAGACAAATGTGCCAAAAGCAACTATCAAACTTCTCTCAACTGCTGTATCCCATTTTAGGAAAAAAAATATCCTGAACTTGGATGCTTTCAATCCAACACCATTGCCCGGCTTCTTTGTCAAAACACAGATAGTGTATTTTTAGCCCAGCCTCTGCACAGCAAAGAAATATTTTTATCTGAAAAAACTAAATTTTTAATAAAACCATATAAGCATGAGAACTGCAAACAGACATGTCAGAAAATCAGAGACTGAAAAACTATATAACCTGATTTGGTGTACCTTCTATTCAAGACTTTAATGAAAAACAGGCTTGAGCTAAAGAGACATTCAACTCATGATGCAGCACTTCCTTACGGGAAACTAACAGAACATAATTCTCTATTTTCTAGCTTCAGTGCAAGCTGGATAAGCATTTTGCAGCAATGAAACAAATCCATTTAAGTATTATGGCACAATTTGAAATCGTGCATGGGACTACAAAGCATGCAACCTAAAGATGGCTCTCTGCATGGTTTCTTCATAAACAGGGTAAAAGGGAAAGGATGTTTACTACACAAGATAGGGAAAGGTTTACTACACAAGATAGGTAAAGACTGCGTGAAGTAATTTGTAACATGCATTATAATACAGCAAAAGTACCTCAAAAATGCCAAAGGGTAAAAGCTGAGAGCTGTATTCAGCTGTTTCTGTCAGTGTACACTCTGCAATAGCTTTTCCTCTAGATGTATACTTTGCAATCTACCAAAATATTTAATTACTGTACCATACACTAGCCTAATTAATTAGAAAAAGATATAATGTTAGGATCTGTTCTATTACACCAGAAAGCATGATAGTCATACTGACTTCAATTAAATGGCTGTTAGAGAGTTTCATAACCTGAAGGAAAAACCCTCAAAAAAGAAACAAATGTTAGGTGACCCTCCATTTTATTTTTAACAAAGGAAGCCTGAACAGATAGTGTCTTCTAAACCAGGCCTACATGTATACCACATATTTCCTAATAGCTATATTTGAAATGGGACTGGCATTTTATGTAAGAATTTGCATTAACCTTGAGATAAAAAAACATGAAATAACCTTATTTATCACAGTTGGATGTTTGATGGAGGTAGGTGAGAGGGAGCTTTGTTCTTTCTGAGTACTATCATTTATTAGGGTGAGATTACTAAACTGTTTCTATTTGACTTGGATGAAATGAATCCACTGGCAATTTTAAGGGATCCATTAGAAGACCTTGGGGAAGCCTGCAACACATCCCATGCTCTAACTGCTTAGGTAAATTAGGAATGCTGTTTCCTGTGTTATCAATTCATTATTTTCAAAGCACTTTACATAAGGACCAAAAAGCAATCAACACCTTGCCTGGTTTCCATTGCAGTTACTCAAAATAACCTAGAGTAAAACAAATACAGCTTTTTTGAAGCTTTCCAAGATAACCTAAAACACCAAACAGATCTAAGAGTTCCCAAGAATACATTAAGCAAAACCAAAATAAACTCGAATAAAAATCAAAATGCCACCTCTGCACAATGTATCTGTCTCACATCTAATGAGAGGTGATGAATCTCAGCAGGGGATATTGGACATGGCAGAGTCCTCAAGGAAGCCCTTGATTAAAATTCATTATAGATGCTAATACCTGATGGCTAGCTTGAGTCCCTCGTGCTTGGACCGTTGCCAGTCTGTCATAGTAACGAGAAATAGGGTTGTCATGCTCGATGCCTTTCTTGGCACAGCGTTGCTTATAGATCTCCACCAACCAAACGCATCTGTGGAGAAACTGCTACAACGCGGGGGACTACGAGACATTTGAGAAGGGTGAGAGGGGATGGTGGTGGAGCAGGGAGAAGGGAGAGAGAATAAAAGAGAACAAACCAGTTAATCCATAACCCAAATACTAAGAGGAGAATTAGCACACAAGTGAGATACAACTGTGATCATCAACTGAAGTGTATCAAGAGAAAATTTTTATTACTACACTCACAACTAACTCACAAGCTCAGTTAAAAAGAACGATAGCAGATTTTTGTAACAGAAACATCAACTGTATTAGCAAAAAAATGTAACACTCATTTTTCCTACTTTTCTTTACCTGCAGAAAAGAGGTTAAAACTTTGTTCAGATGCAAACAGGTTTGTAATATCTGATTACATGACACTGGCATTATGTCAGTAAAAATGAGCCTGAAGAACAAAACTACTTAGCTCAACAGGCTATTTAAAGTGATTCGGAAAAACTGGAGGAAAAAATCTGAACATAGTTGAAGAATAGATGTTTAAATGACACTGTTTGAAAACAACACAGGGAAGACAGCAAAATATTCAACAATAAGAAAACCTAAGGCACTGAGCTTTTCCTCAGTGAGCAGTAAAGTTGCAAAAACCCTATCTGCACTTTCATGGTGCTCAACAGATGTATCATCCTACTGAGTCTTATGTGCATCCCCACCCACATCAAAACAGACAAGGCCTTTTCATAGCCAGCTTTTCCAGTGACACTGTACTGTTTGACAGCGACCTCCAGTTACCACCAACACTGTTCTCTCAACAATTCCCTCTGAAGCTGTAATAATTAAACTCAGAAATATAGGGAAAAGTTGTTTATATGCATTTAGATTGTTTGATGCAATTTCTTCAGTCTTAAAGAAGAAAATGCATTCTGCAGAAGGGGTGTTAATGAGCTATTTCTTGTGGTCTGTTTCTATTAACCTCTGGCAGCAGAGAAATGGATGTTCTTTAGGTTCTTCCAAATAGCATCAAACCACAAGGAACAGAATTATTTCCAAAAACACTATAGTTCAAAAACAGCTTTTTGAAGGAAAACATGTTACTTTAGTACTCATGTTATATAGAGGATATACTTCTGTACCAGCGTCTTTGTTTATCATATCTTTAAAGACCATTTATTGCACTTTTGTTATATTGGCTTTGGAGTGATGCAACATTGTCTTCACATATGTAGAGATATTGACCTTTTTTAATAACAAATCCTTTGGCTTGTGTATTTTTGTCTTTCTAAAGTTAGCTCTGTAAGTGACAGTTGCATTACCTGGACACCTAAACTCATGACAACAACTTCATGTAAATAGATACTATTAGCACAAGAAGCAGGACCAGTAAAATTATACTTTTTAAAAATCAGAGCTCAGCACTTTTTAAAAGGACAACAGCATAGTAGCAATTTTGTTTGTCTCTAATGAAAGTTTCCCTTATCCATAATGTTTCTTGCTTACCAACAGGGATTATCAGAACTGAGTAATGCAATGTACAGAACTCATTTATATGAAGTTATTAAGTGACCTCCTGAAAAGTATTCATACATGAATATAAAGTAGCTCCTCAGCTGTAAGCTGGAACTTGCCAACAGCCTTAGTAGCTGGAAAACACAAGGGTTTCACTATTTTAAAGTATTTGAATCACAAGCAGATCAAGTGTGTTGCCAGGCAGGACACTGATACTCTCTATTTCTCATTTCATGAATGAATTATTTATAATCTACACATAAAAAAAACAGGATACAAAAGGAAAGAGAAAGAATTAAGACTCTGTGTTCAGCCTTCATTCACAGTTTCTGTTAGGAAATGCCTAAATGTGTGACCTTTTTACCACGTATTTTGGCAATTTATAACACCAATAATGTTGGAAACCTCCTTAAGCTCTCCTCACTAAGGCCTCCCTACCATTATGTTTGTTAATTCTGGATTGTTTAAGCATTGCCAGGTGGTGCTGTTGGCAAAGTGCACTCTCCAAATGAAGTAACCTATTACATGAGTCCTGCATCCAGTATCTGGATTATGAATGGATTTTATTTGGCAATACCCAAGCATATTCCTGAAAGTAAACATCACCATGGATACAAAAAAATACAAAGATATGTTTTCATAGCAAAGAACTCTGAAACTATTTATCAAATTCAAAGCTCTAAAAAAAAAAATTCCTTCTGTGTACTGTGGAAGAGGTAAAAGAAATTCAATATTCATACACTGCAACTTGGGGAGAAAAAGTTTTGTTCTGTTCCTCTTCGTCTCTAAATGCTTGTTCTGAAGTACATGTATCCATTTCCATAGCAACAGCTCCAATGGGCATGCCTCTGCCTTATAGGTGATATTCACAACTAAACTTTATGCAGTAAATGATGCATGTAAGCTGTTCTAAAAACACCCTAGATCCCATACAATCAGCAATATTTCTTCAGAGGGGTGCTACAATGCCAAAAAAGACTTATCACCTAGACAGATGCGACTTTATCTTCTGAATATTCAAAACCTTCAGTATCAGTGATTAGTAGCTGTCAAAAAATTTAGCAATTATAATCTTTGAGTATAACATATATTTAAAAAATAACCTAAAATATCTCCTTTCAGTACCTGTAAAAAACAAGTGTCTTTTTGTGGTTTCTTTCCTTTTCTCTAAGCAGGGGTTCAAAAGGCGAAGAAGTTGTAATACCCGCTCTTCTCTACGAGACTCTGTCAGGCAAGCATCATTCATTACCAGGTATGGGTAAATCTTTCCGTTATGGCCTCGGATATAGAGTCTTCTTGCTGCAGTATTGTGTTTCTGAACTATCTCCACTCTGGGCATAAACCTATTAGGAAGAAAGGGATAATAAAGCACCTGAGCTAATCTCCTCTAGTATTAAATCAAAAAACAAAAAACACCAAAGAAATAAGGCAGTGCAACTGTGTTGCAAGGTACAATTCTATTGTCCAGCTAGCCCATGGTTTCTATTTTGTAGTCAAAAAGGTCTTCTGTTTGATTTTTGTTTGTTTTTAAGAAAGAGTTCTTGAGCAAAATTAATCATCTGATCAGACCTTTATCACCATTTTGAAGAACAGTACCTGTACTGACTGCAATAAAAGAACTCATTTCAACTTCTATCAATATATGAAGCATACTCATCATATAACAGTACAGTTGCTTAGTGAGGCAGTGTAAAATTATCAGAGGAGGATAAAATAAAGAAAAATAAAGGTGTTACACCAAAGTATGTCTCTATATATGTAATTTATATATACGAAAGGTACGAGACATATACTGTTGCAAAGTGGACAGATGGAGGAGGTTTTAATTTTCTCCTCCATTTTCAGAACTACAACTACCAAAGTGTATTTTTAGGTTACCTTGCTATCTTGATGTAGTAATGTGTTGGCTTTGGCATAAGGAATTCTCCAGGTATCTCTACTTCTGCAGTTTGAGCTGAAAAATTACTCAGAAAGCGGCACTTTTCCTCTATGAGGAAGAACTTTGGAAGCTGCTTAGTTTTTGCCTCCAGAATTTTGATCCATTTCTTCAGCTTAGAGATAAGATTGTGAAGTTTCATTGACCCTGGCACACTGAAGTCAAAGTCTAAAAAAATAAAAACCAAAAAGAAAGTTTATACACATCTCAGCATTTCAAATTCTATATCGGGTATTTAGGTATTTAATGATCAAGCGTCTGAAGTTTGAGATTCCAAAGAGGTTCTTTCAGCTACATGCCCCCAAGCAAAATACACAGTCAGCGCACACACAGCTGTTATGCAGAAAAGCATCACACTGGTGTCGAATACTATAGGAAAAGGGAAAGCTCCTACAATCAGCAAATTACACAAAAAAGGAAAGCATAATACCAAGCAAGTCCAGCAGAAGAACATGGCTACCTATGAACCCTAAACACAGAGAAAAACCAGAAGGTTCAAACACAGATGAGACAGAAAAATCATTAGAGAAGAGTAAGAGCATAACAGCTATAGGATTATACACCAGCAATAACTCTACATCAGCTGATGCTGGAGGAGAATAAATTATATGTTTCAATAGTGCAAATCAAACACACACACAGAACTGTCCTGCCTGGAAAAGACAGGGCTAAGGAATGCTTCATCTCTACAAAAAATCTTTAAGTGATGTTCTAAAATTATATATAACTTAAGCCTGCCTGAATCCGCTACCTCTTTGTGTACACAGCTCTAAAGTATCCTCTGTAATTATTAACTTCCCAAGATTTTTCCTTAGTCATGCGAACATTAGAAAAACATACTGTGAAAGTTCTAAATGCTATCACTGTATTTAACTGTCTGTATACTTCAACCAGAAAGACTGCGTAGAAAGCGAGCAGTAATAAACCAAATGATCAGATCATTTAGTGAAAGAGGAAAAGTAAGCTTATTTCACAGACTAGCACTATAATTTTCAGCCTGTTCCATTCGAAGTGATTTATTTATTTAAAATCAGTGGAAGCTTTTTACTTTTAAAAGGAATGGAAGAGCCCCAAAACTGAGGATACAATGTAGGATCTGCGAGCAACTGAAAGACTAGTAGTACATTTGCTATTACTATTATTCTCCTATTCTGAGCTGCAAGAAAATTCTCCTTATTCTTTCCTGGCTCAGATAACAATTGCATGCCACCACAGGAAGAACAGCTATGACAGCCTAAGCAAAGATGACAATATTATGCAAACAGTCTGCTCTTTCCTTTGCAACGTAACAGTAGTGCAGCGTGGAACTACCTCCTCTAGCCCACATGCAAGTGAAGTAACAGCTTTCTCAAGGCCAACGCATGGTCTTCAATACACTATGCAAATAATTCTGTAACAGAATTCACTGCAATATCAACCATTTTCTGAGCCAGCACCCATGCCACCTTCTCAACACAGCTTTCACTACAGAAGACAGCAAATAAATAAATAATGAAATTATGGCTCAGCACTTCAGTACTGTAACAATGAGAGATGAACCACACTTGGTAAGAAAATCAAGTGCTCTCTCTGTAAACCTCATTAGTTACAGCATCCCAAATTGTGCATGTTCACTAACAGACTTGAATTTTTAAATTTTTAAAATGCATTTCTATACCACAGTCTAAAAGATGCCATTTTAAGCTCAACATGTTACAGGTGAAAAAGCAACAGCAAGAAAGAAACAGAGAATGTTGATTCAGTATTTCTGAGATCTACAGCTAAACCAGAACAGGATCTTCATTATGCTTCAATACAACAGAAAGTTAACGCAGTCTCAGAAATTAATCTGACTCTATGCAGAATCTATGTTTCAGTATGTTACATACATACAATATCTTCCTATATTGACCAAAAAAAACCCAAACAACAGAACAGTCACAAGTCCTGCTCAGAGGACAAATTAATTTGACCACATAAATATGCCCCAAGCATCTATCTGCAAGTATGCTAACAGGGAGTGAAGTACACAGACAGAGCAATTACTGCACAGACGTTTTTTCAACCACAATTAAAACCACTCAAAACTCTGATTACCCACAAGATTTACTCCTACAAACAAGCTTAGAACATTTGGTCTTTTAACCAGAAGAGTTTGTATCATCCTACACATAAACTCTTCTTCTCTAAGTTCTCCTTTATGGGTATAGGATACTATTACTGAATAAACTAGTGCAGCCTATGATTCCTTTCGTTTTACTATTCTGTTACTTAAACAAAATATCAGAGAACACATAACCCAACTTATTTCATTGTGTATCCACAATATACCGATATGCTAAAAGCTTTCAGTGAAAGCCTTAAATCTACTACCCCAAACCAGAGCAAAAAACCCCACACATACCAAATCTTTTCCATTTCTACCAGAAAGAAGTCTATAATGAAAAATTCAGTTCTGTATTTATGGGTGTTAGAAATTAGCATAACTCTGTAATACTCCCTTTTCTTTTTCTACCCGGTAGGGGTATTTGCAGTATCCCTGTAAAACACTGTTATTATAATCCCAAGCCTACCCTCTAGTGAGCAGCAGGAGTAAATCATTTCATGAAAGTGGCAAAATTATTGAATCATTTATCTCCTGAATCTCTGAAGTTCAGGAAGATATCCCCAAATTGCAACTAGTTGCTGTGCTAATGGGAACCACCAAAGTAGTAAAACTATGCATCAATATATGCCTTAAAAAAAGAAAATAGAAAAAGAGCCACTGAGTTCACCATGAGAACAGTTCCAGTGTGTTGAAATGCCTGTTCTAGGATTTTTGTTTGTTGTTTTGTTTCCCAGTAGCAGATGGGAAAAACAGAGTTCAATTAGTCTTTTTGCTCATGTCACAGAGATCCCATCTGAGAAGAAAAATCATTTCAGCTGCAAGGGAAATACAAGACTAGACATTACCTGTGTATGTGTCTCTCTGCTTTACATGTATCTTAATGTATATAAATAGCATTTTTGTTTCAAACAGAACCATTTTTTCAGTACTTACTACTGGACAACACCTTCCTCAAGCTAACACATGATGGTCTAAAACACCCTACTACTCACATCATCTTTTTCCTAAAGAAAACAGGGAGTTTACCTCCTCATCTTTAATGGAGATATTCACAGAAGACCACAATACAGACTGCAACTGAAGAACCTCACTCTCTGTTCTCAATGCTGCTAAAGATTCTTGTCACCCTCAATGAAAGGACAAACGGGGCACAATCTTCCTGACAGTAAGAGACCTAAAAATTCTGATGGTTCTTAACACAACTAGATAAAGCTGACTGCTTTTGGAATGAGGGCTGTACCATCACTTTTCATGAAGTAGCACAAAAAGAAAAATATGCTTGAGTTAGTAAAATTGAAGTACCAATCCCTCTGTCCCCCCAAAACCCCTGACCTACATAATGACCAACATTAATATAGCATTAAAGAAACAAAGAGAATACCTACAAAGACTTAAAAACAACCAAAAAACAACCAAAAAAAAACCCCAAAAACAAGCCTTCTGCTACACTTGCAGAAAATAGTCCTAATCAGCTCAAAGTAACAGGCAATTAATGCTTTTAGAGCAAGCAACAGTTCATTTGCAAGATTTTAAAGATTATTCTGACCATACACAATGTCTGATTACACTTAAAAGTTGATAACCCAGGGACCCTCAACTGAAAAGCCAAGATACCCACCATGTAAGATGCCACTTAAGACTGAAATCACACAGCAGTTCGTTAGGCATATGATACTGAAGAAGATCCAAGCATTCTCCAAGAGGGAAGAGCTCTCTTGCTTTTAAAGTTATCATTCAGACATTTATATACTCTCTACTTTCCCAGAGGTCCATTTTAATCACACAAAAACTTTTGGAAAGCATCAACAAACACGAAAAATCTCAGTGACAAGTAAGTTGAAATATGAAGCAGGACTTCTGGTAGCTCCAAAAAATTAAGACTGGTAAGACCAGAGGAAGGTCAAATGTGTTATTAACTCCAAACTCTTGATCTGGATTTTCCGGATAACATCCTGTTATCTAAAAATTAGAAGGGTAGTAAAGAAAGAGCTACCAAAGTGATGCTATGCTCATCCTTGAGAAAAGGAAAAAAATGACTAAAATAGCTGAGAATTTTTAACAGAGCTCTTTCCCCTGCCCTCTCCCCACATTTCAGAGACACGCTCAGACATTGAGAGGATTCCTTCTGATTACAGAGTTTCCATCCACACATCCCATTGTGCTGGGTGGCAAAACTCTTAAGAAAATTATCTCGCCCATTCAGGGTATACTTTGGAATTTTCCATTCCTATTCAGCTTGAGTGAAGAAATGGTTGCAGAAAGAAGCCGATCCAAACTCTAAACTATCATATGTCGACAAAAGAACAATGGAGGCAGTTTTTCTCCTCCTTTCACTGCTGAGAAAGCTCTCAAAGGGAGCATTTCTCAGCATTTTTCTGTTCTTTGATGTCAAAGGTTTAGCAGGAAAGGAGAGAAGGAACAAAGAACAGATGGTCAAAGAGCCATGCATTTGAAGTTCCAGTAAAAAAATTATTTCAAAGTAAAATTTGGTTTTGAAATATATAACATTAGGATGGAAAAAAATGACCTATCAAAGCTTCAATGGTCCAGACTGCTGCAGATGAATATTTAGAATGTAAGAAATGGTATGAGAGCCCCCAGTGGCTCCAAACAGGAATCAAGACGCAACTCAGATGTTGATGGAAATGATTATGCAACCAAACATAGTTGAAAGTGTCTATAAAACATAGCTGCCAACATTAATCTGGAAATAATTGAAGACAAAGAGTTTACTCCAAGACAGCTCCTCAGCTTGGATACTTTTGAAATGGAAGGCAGCCACTGTAATTATCTGTCCATCATCTAAATGCAACCAGTGCTGAGAAGCAGAAAAACAAACATGAACCTTGTAGCGTGACAAAAGGACAAAGTAGGCACAATTTACAAATGGTTTCCCATAATGCTAAAGCAGCCTTTGCTATCTTCAGTACAGTAATTACAATCCTATTCATTTATTTATGTGCATTTTACTGTTACTACAAAATTAATAAAAAACGTATTTTCATTTTCTGCATAATGAATTAAATTACAAAAATGTGGAAGTATATTGATCAGTTTCATTTCTTGTTTTCCCACACTTCATTTGTGAATTAAACCACTGAATTTATTAATTAAATCAAATCTAGCACTAAGCAAAGTAATTATTTCAATCCCATAGACATTCATGTTTAATCAGACTTTCACATATGAACTCTTCAACAAAAAAACTAATTACTTGTTATAAACTGAAGTTTACCGAGACACACACTGCATTTGATGATTTTACATGATTTTAATGTCCAGGCCTATGTTGTTGTTCTATGTTTTATATGTCATTCTATAGGCATTTAGATAGCAAACCTGAAAACCTTACCTGTCATTCGGGTATCATAAACACATGCAAAGATTATACATCAGCATGTAAAACTTGAAAATCCTCTCCATTTTTTGTTTTAACCAAAGATTGTAACTGAATTGTAATTTAAGTTTCTTAATCCCTAGATCTCTCTAGCACTCACAGGAAAGAAACTATGGCAGACCAAAAATAACTTAAATCCAACAAAACCTGAGCATATCAACAACACTTACAGCAATAACAAATTGACTGTACTACTATTGCAGTGTAAAGACACATAACCCATTACTAAAAATGAAAAACTAGTCCAAATCTATTTCATGTAGAATATTTCAGTTGCAAGGGAGCTACAGTGATCATCTAGTCCAACTACCTGACCACTGACCAATGGAGGGCTGACCAGAAGTTAATGCATGTTATTAAGGGCATTGTCCAAATGCCTCTTAAACACTGACAGGAATGGGGCATTGACCACTTCTCCAGGAAGCCTGTTCCAGTGTCTGACCACCCTCTTGGTAATGAATGCTTCCTAATGTCCAGTCTGAACCTCCCCTGGTGCAGCTTTGAACCATTCCCACGCATCCTATCACTGGATCCCAGGGAGATCAGCATTTCCTTCACTTCCTCTCCTCAGGCAGCTGTGGAGGGCAGCGAGGTTGTCCCTCAGCCTCCTTTTCTCCAAACTAGGTAAGCCTAAGTCCTCAGCTGCTCCTCACAGGACATGGCTTCCAGCCCTTTCACCGGGTTTACTGCCCTCCCTTGGACACATTCAAGTACCTTCTCATCCTTCTTAACCTGTGAGGCCCAGAACTGCATGTGAGGCCGCACCACAGCTGAACACAGCAGGATGATCACCTCTTGACCACTGGTTATACTGTTTGATGCACCCCACGGTGTGGTTTGCCCTCTGGGCTGCCAGGGCAGGCTGCTGACTCCCACTGAGCCTGCTCTCAACCAGCATGCCCAGATCCCTTTCTGCAGGGCTGCTCTCCAGCCACTCCTCTCCCAGTCTATACGTGTGCCCAGCATTACTCCATCCTAGATACAGAATCTGGCACCTGAACCTGTTAATGTTTATGCCATTAATCATTGTCCAGTGATTCTTTCCCTCCCCACCCCCATATGCTCCCATTAAAGACAAGCAGAATGTTTCTACTTCCATTTCACTCCCTAGTACGCTTCATCCATTAAAAATTTAATCATATGGTTCAGGACTTTCATTATCTGCTGTCATGCAACTGTTGTGCCTCAAAAAGGACATCATGCAATACATAGCGTGCACAAGATATGTAGGTCACATCTGCAACTGAGTTGCTTTCACAAGATTCCCATCAGCTCACTTATTTTCACAACATTATCAGTGAAATGCCTGAAAAATCACTGCAAGTCTACTTGTCAAACTCAGTCAACTAGTTATGTTTAAGGAAAAGCTGATGTAGTTTAGAGAGGAATTTATGCAAAATTCAAAATTCTGGCAATCCAAAACACTGATGCCAATCAGTGTCACCTTCTGTCATATACAGTTGTGCAGCCTTAACACTTTTCACCAAATGTATCAAAACCATGCTTGACTGTACACAAGCTTCTGTAAGAATTTTAAATCAACATCAGATACTCACACATGTAACTCCACAGATAGAACAAATGAAGCAAAAAAAGCCACTTCCCCTAAGTAGCTTTTTTATTAGATCTGATTAAAGTTATTGATTCAATTTACCTAACAATGATGTAAATTCGTGTAATAGGATTTTTATAATCTAGTTATCCAAAACACTAAAGTCATCTTCCTCATCAAAAGTAAGCTGTTTTGAAAGACTTTGCATAATATTGTCAATTTGGAGTTCTGACATCACCGTAAAATAGAAATAATTATTGTCCCTTACGTGTAGCAGGCAGTTCTATGCAAATGGCAAAAATACTACAGGGGACTAATCTAATTTACCTTTAAACACATACGTGATTTGACCACAGTTTCGGGTTTGGTGAATGACAGAAGGATATTCCATTCTATATTCTTTCTCAGGAAAAATATTGGAAGAACAGAAAAGCAGAATGCCTTCACAGCTGAACTTTGGTGAAGGAGCGGGGAGTGGAATTTCTCTGGGGATTAAAAGTAACATTTAATAAAACAATTTAAACATTTACCTGTTGTAAATTGCCCTTTTAACTTCTGGAACACGGGATCTTGAGCTGTTGCCTGTGCTCTCCTAGCTAGTGACTCTGAGGCTGCACTAGAAAACATGGTGGACACATTAGAGACATTCTCAAGACCTACTCCAAAGGTGCTGACTAACTTCTTGACAAAATTTAGTGTATGAGGAGTGATTTTGGCATCTGAAACGGCTCCACTTTTCTCAAAGGCAACTGAATAGCACTTCGCCAAGCCCTGCTGCAGTTGTCTAAGAACCTAAGGATTAAAAAAGACAAAACAGTCAGGAATATTGGGCCTTCTGATCTGACACTGCATTTTATACAGTAAAGTTATCCTCTCAGAAACATTTATTTAAAACTCTGTTTTTAGATTGCACCAGAGGGTCAGTCAGAATGACAGAGCTGATTCTTATCAGCATTGCAAGCAAACTGAGCAGTGGAAACGCTGCATCACAAAGTACACTTTCAACAGCAGCTGAGCTTTAGATTTCATACTTTGTGATATATTAGAAAATGATGTGTTATTTTTCAAACAAACACTGTGCTAGGTAGACAGAACAGAGTAGCCGGACACTTTGAGAGGCAAATAATGAAAGCAGAGTGGCTCCTCCATCTGCTCCTGATATAATTCAAAATTCAGACAATAATCACCACCTGCCACAGACACCAGAAGGAGACAGAAACTGGTAACCGTGAAACTTAATGTAAGAATATAAATTTTCAGTTAGTACAAGCAACAGCTTGAATCCCAGTGGCATCCATCAAATGTGTAGTTTAGGGAAACCTCTGTATTGCTTCCAGAAATAACTAACCTCCTTAAAACTCCAATCAGAACAATCAGTTTTACATATACACCAGTTTAGTAATCAAAACAAACAGTTATGTTTAAATGTTTAAAATAATTCTAGGTAACTGCTTTGTAGTTAACTTTTCCTTAGATGTTACATACATATGAAGGTGTATTAAAGCCAAATACCTCTTCGTGCCAATTCTCTCTGAACCAGACCATCTGATCTACAATGCCTTCCAGAGATGACAAAAGCGTTGGATGCAATTCCCGCTGCATGTGCATAATTCTGCTGCATCGCCACATTGGTGCAGTGGCTCTGATTGGCCCAGGATCTGAGGCAGAGTGGGACTGATTTCCAACTGAACTTGGCTGTTGTTGCCCAGAATCTGGAAAGTGAAAAATTAAGAAAAAAATAAAAATTACTTTTCATAAACTTGATACATGCATGAAATAAAATAAATTGTTTGAGGAATTTGCTTTCAATTTGCATGAAGTATTAATCATGTATTACCTACTGAAATTGAGAAAATTTGTGTCTTACAAAGAAAACTCTACTCCAAATACTATTCAGTGGAACATACTTCCTAAAGCTACAGCAATATAAACTCTTCAGAAACACACAGGAGGCATAGCCTTAGCTTTTACATTATCAAGCCATGCTCTTGAGGTAACTAACATTGTTTCATATACAATCAAATTATTTAAACCATGGGGTTTTCCTCCCCTCTCTTTTGTGGAGATCTTTCATACATAACTGAAGAACAGACATGCCCAGTGCCAACAAAACACAAAGTGCCATAGAGTGCATCGTTTAGTACAATTGATTTCTTCCATTACAACTACAACAGACAGTGATTAAACAGAGTTTTGCTTTATCAGATGACCACACACACACAATACTTCACACAACCCAACAGAACAGAATAGTAGCTTGTGGCAGTGCCTGTAGGAAGATATTTTACTGGTTATTACTGAATATGCATGTGGCAATATCAAGAACTTGGCCCAGAAACCTCTGTTGCTGGATATGAATGTAGTGAAGTATCATGGCATGTGAGCATGTCCTCCTCCTCCAAAGGAGCACCCAAACAAAAATAAGACAGTGGTTTATTATTTAATTTATAAGACACTTCAGAATTTTAAGCAGACATTTAGTGAACTGATTCCCAAATGAAAAGGACAACTAAGCGAACAATGCAGTTTGTAACAAAGAATAGAGAACAGAAGGGAGAGTTGTTCCAAGTTGTTCTCCTGGGATTCCCAGGAAATTGTATGGGACGAAAGAACAATTAAATTCTGAGCAATCATTTGACATAACAATTCTAAACAGGATTTAGTTTTAGGAAAAAAAAAAAAAAAAAATATCTTACTCATGTACATCATTGTGCAACTTGCTTCTCTTCTCCCATCTCCCAGACATTCCTTCAAAGCCTAAACTGATTTTATTTCATGTACACTTAAATGTTCATTTTACTTGAAGATTCACTGTAAGAAGTTATTATGGAGACACCGAAGTACAGATTATTCAAGGAAAGCAGTTTATCTCACCCGAGTTACATGAACTCATCTTTTGTTAAATTATTACTAAAACCTTGACTCATTGGAAAAGAAACTGAATGTTGCATGGTTCATGCTTGTAATCAAAATTAGCCTAGAACATTCTAGAAAACTATGATGCCTTTCTGTATTTGTAATCCAAGAATTTTCTACCTGTCCACTAATTTCTAAAGATAAAAATCCCATAAAGAACATGTGATACTCAATAAGGTAATATGAGAACAAGGGAGACGAAACTCTTCTTTGTATTTTATTCGAGAAAATTCAAGACAGCTCAAGCCATCTGTAGATTTAGTTTTACAGAAATGAATGCAAATGAATGCAAAGAAAGTTTATCAAGAACTCTTTTCCTTAGACTTGATAAACTGGTATGTTTTCTAGAGAATCCGTTTTCCCAGTACGATCAGGTGAAGCTCAAACCAGTAAGTTACAAAGAACCCAAACAATTTGATCATTATTAAGCTCACCGCTTTTGTAGCGCTCTCGTTGTTCTATCTTCAAGGTCAAATAGAGGGTCCTGATAGGGAAGTAGACAGCTTGGGGATAGACTCTTCCCACCTATTTGGAGATACACATATACATATTTCCCAGTTAGGGACTCTAGATCAGCTCCACACATACAGATTTGCTCTATAAACAAGAGCAACTCAGTAACAATCAGCTCCTTCTTTTAAATAACAGCTTATGGAAAACCAGGAAATATTTTCAGTAACAGAAACCTGAAGAGGATGAAACAGTAACTCCCTACACACAACTGTTAAGGCATTACCTTATCAGGGCTTCCAGATCATATTGCCTAATAAACCTGGAAATAGACAGAGTGCCAGCTGGGCCAGCTCAAAGATCTTACTCCCATACATAATGGAAGAAAACCAGACATAATGACAGTGGTTAATCTTTAAATTAGGCCACAATTCCCAGCAAGCCCTGTGACACTTGATAAGAAGACCCATTAGAGTAACTTTACTCCACCTAATTATGGCACTTAATGTAAGGGTATACCAATTTCACCCCAAAATAAAAGCTTTTGTGGCTTCCATTAAAAAAAAAACAAAAAAAACAACCCCAAACAAAACCCACAGTAAAACCTAGAGAGATCTTAACATT
Source organism: Nestor notabilis (assembly GCF_000696875.1). NCBI lineage: Eukaryota > Metazoa > Chordata > Aves > Psittaciformes > Psittacidae > Nestor > Nestor notabilis. The sequence goes on from NW_009925057.1 coordinate 25,646, forward strand.
CAGCATCCCTTTTAAAATCTGTAGATCTCAGTATCTAGTGAAGGAAAGAAGCAATATGTCAAAGTACCACCCACAATAGAGCACATCTTAAGACGTGATTACAGGCTTCTCTAGCCACACTTTTCCTAAATCATGGATTCTTTCTCTATCCAAGTGGGTATGGTAAGTGGTAGAAATTTTGCAATGGCATTTAAGTGTTCAGTAATACGATATTTATGGCAGATTGCTATCCTGACACACATATGCCTCATGCTGCAATTCAAGAGTAAATTGTTTGCAGGCAATTCTAAGGTTTAGGTTCTAGTATTTTTTCAAACTAAGAGTTTTAAGTCAGTAACACAGAGAATTTTGTATTTTTGTTTTATATTCCCTCTATGGACCTGAAGTTTAAAGGCAAGATAAACAAAAATATCTCTGATATTTATGAGCTCCAACTACAGTCAGACTTGCGAGCAGGCACTCACTTCTAAAAACTTTCATACACCACGTCAACAAATAACAACTCACAAATAAGTTTCTTCTGTCCACTGTCAGAAGACAGCTTAGCACAGTGTTGGTGTCAGACAATAGAGGTCATATGCATGACAGATTTTGCCTTAATTCCTTTGTTTTCTTAAGCTGTTTGAGTGCATGGACTGTTCCAAGTTTTGTTTTCATTTTATGTAGGGAGAGGGAAGGAAACACATACACAGATGCACACACATACTTATCTAGAGTTGGGTATCAATGTACATGCAAGCACACTTGGACATGTGCTCTCTCTACAAAAATACACATTCTCAGAGCTTTGAAAGAGCAAAGATAAGGGATAGTGCAAAAGGAGCTGGCTATCACATATTCACAGAATATCCTGGGTTGGAAAGCACCCACACGGATCATCAAGTCCGTATCTCAAAAATCAACAACACGACTGCTACGAGAAATTCAGCACAACAGTTGTTCTTTGCCAGTTTTCAGGAAACACTGGAGCATTGCAGATAGAAGTGGCCTGGGGCACAGGCTATTGTAAGAGCTTCCCATGTAGAGTAATAGGACTTCACAATTGTTTTATATTAACCTGAATGAACAAACATCAAAATGCTTCCAGGTTGTACATAAGCTAAAACAGAGCTGAAATTAGACCATGAACAGTTAACATCTCTGAAAACACAATGTTTGAACCCCATTCACAGTAAGCAATAACAAAACACTATCTAAAAGCACATTAACAGAAAGATGTCACTTATTCTCCCTTAGCCTATAGACATGCTTAAACCAGCTTTACACTGAGATACCGGCCTATGTCCTACTCTTAGATTCTGCCTCAGAACAGTCAGCAACAGGCAGTAAAATCTTGAAATCCCAAAGCAAGATTAATCCAAACTCGTATCTGTCAGTTCAAAGGTACACATCCAGGAAGTCAGCTTCTTCATATAACTCCCTAAACCTCACCCTTATTTGTCTAATCATTTGTCATGCTAAACTTCAAGTGAAAACGTACAAAGCCCTGGTAATGATTTCTGATGGTGACAGAGCTTTGCTTTCTGAAAGTCAACTCTAGTAAAAACCAAAGCACTAATGAAATAGTTTGCCTTTTAGTCACTGAAAGCTAACAATTCTTTATCACTACTCCTACGTTACAAGCACTTAACTATATATTTCTAAATGTGTTCTATAATGTTCATCACAAAACTGCAGTAAATATGATTCCAGAGGGAAAGCTATAATGCCTCATGCACATATGGCATTCAATTTCACTGGATTTAATTTCATTAAGTAAGACTCACTTTGTAATTTAAAATATTCTACTTGCAGAGACAAATTACCATTTTTTCACTCATCAACACTTGCAAAAAATAGCATTTTTAAGGCTTGGTATTTTCTTAATTTGCTTTGAAATATATTTGTATCTCATCTTGAAAACAGGTATTACAGACAATAAGAAAGTTCATTATTATCTTTTGTACCTGACTAATGAGGTTCAGAAGGAGTTTGCCCTCTGAGCCAACCAGGCATGTCAGCAGCTGTGGAATCCAGGCCAACCACTGAATAGGTGGGACACCAATACAGTACTTGTCTACCGCATCTGCTAAGGTGTTCTTATCATCATCAAAACTCAGGAGCCAAAGAACCTAAAAGAGGATTTCAAGATGACATCCCAGCACTTAAATTCAAGACACATCAATCATTATGTTATAAAAAAAACCCCCCATAGATATATTAATATGACAGTGGAGTTCTCGTACGCGTTGAAGTTGCCTTGGACGCAAGAACTTCCTGGCCAATGTAATTTTTTCCCTTAGAAATAATATTTAAAGCATGTAAAAAAATAAATGCAAGTGTACTACTTGCTATGAAACAAGAAAGAGCAATACTGCATTCCACAGATTCTTTGGGTTTTGCTTTGGGGGTGGGTGGGTAGAAAATGAGGCATATTTATAGAACCTAAAATATGCTATTGAAATAAATTAGCTTCAATGCAAGAACTTGAGTATTTCTTTGGGTGTTTTTAACTATTTTAATGTCCATCCCAAGAATACTTTTCCTACAGTTTAATTTAAAAGAAAATATATTAAGCACTGACTAAAAATCATGAGCAGTTATGTGACCAGAAAGGGAGAATAATAACCTTCAGAGTGGTATAAGCCCAACTTTAATTTAAAAAGAAAAATACTTTCTGTGTTTGTTTCATGTTCAAAACAGATTGCCTTCCACAGTCTGTTTTCATTTCTTAAATTCTCTTCATGAGAGAGATTAAATATCCCCAAACTGAGAAAGACACAGAGCTTGTTTTGGGTGAAATATTTTTGAATTACAAGTAAAAATTTACAGAAAAGGCTTATTTGGAATAATTTTCAATACTGAGATAAAAGTTAATATGAATTATCCATAGTAATGATAAATAGACATAAAACTATGGCACTTTTTAAAGGACCGAAGAAGGCCTTTCTGCAAATATTTTACCACATTATATAGTACAAATGCTGGATGCAATTTGTTCCCTTTCTCTCACAAAAGGTTCCATACCTAAATAAAACCCCAGATATCCCAATGAAGTAGAAAAACCCAAGAAGAGTTACATGCAGTGACCCGAGAGCAACCATATGCAGATTTTTCTGCCTAAATTAAAGCCTTCCATCAGTAACTTGTGTATCTTTAATTTCACAAATCTGGGCATTGAACATTATCCCAGCCTTTTTCTGAGGGCGTGCAGCTCCAATTCTTTTTTTCAACATCTAGATCTTACCTTTGCTAAGTACTTTCTTGATTTGCTCTCATTCTGATGACGACAGGCATGCAGGTAGCAAGTAATAGCAGAGACACCCAGGTGAAGCTGACGTTCTTTCACAAAGATATTCTCCAGGTAATCACCCCACATTGCCCACGCTTTCACAAGCACATCATGCATTTGCACAGCTGCAGAAAAAGCTTTGTTTGCTTCTTCAGACCTGCATCGTGACAAGGAAGAATAGTTTTATACTAACAAAAAGTTACTAAATTATGTAAGTCAAATTTCTGATAGGGTACTCAATTACTTTCCTAATGATATTTTCACATTAAGTTCTCTAGTAAGGTCCCTTATGTCTTTTTTGTCTTAGCTTTCCTTAAAGTTCGACACCTATGAAAGTAAATGCTTCAGAATGAAAACACTTTATAAGCATTTAAGATCTCTAGATACTCCCTGAAACAAGTCTGAAAAACTTCCAGTGCACTGCGATTGCAACCCAAGCAATGACACTGGAGAAAGAAGAATGAATGGTAACACAAAAAAATGCGCTTCTCTGCTGAGCAAACAAGTAGGAAAAACCAAGATGGGAAGATGTTACATTAACTATCTTTTCACCTTATTTAACCACTCTCCCATCAAAGCCATGAAAAGATTTACAATCAACATGATCTGGAAAAAGTCATTTCCTCATCCCCACATCTTTAAGAGTTTATTTTTCAACAGGAAAAATGAAGAAATATGAAGGTTAATCACATAGTTCTTGGTAACCAAGAGATTATTTGTTTGATACTTCCAATGCCTTCAGGTTTCCTCAAGTGTTCCTAGTCCAAGGTTTGGCATAATTCATCCCTATGTATGTATATAGCCCTTAAACACATGTAACTTTTCAGGCATAACGATAAAGGATGAGAACACTATCACACACATTACTGAAATTGAGAACCCTTTAAAGCATTCCAAGATCAATTATTACTAGAAAGTGCTTCATTTCTCCCTTTCAGAATGAGCATTGAAATAAACCATGCAAAAGTAATACAATGCTTGTCTGACTGATTTTTAGAAATTAACTGGAATATTTTTTTTATATAAAAATATTAGCTTGGAGGATTATAGTGATAAATTAAAAAGAGTAGCTATTGAGGCAAAGCCACAAAAAGGAAAGCAACTTTGTCAAAGTTTCTATTACTTTCTGTTATACTAATGTTATTGGCTTTCAGAGGCTTTCTGTACCCTAGATCGAGGTTCTGAAGTGAACTACCACAGCAACAGCCTGATAGATGACTTTGTATCACTACCTCCCCTTTACAAAAAGGGGACTTTTCAGCAGGTTTTCTTTTCTCCTTCTCTACAATTCATCATTCTTGACACCTGAGCTGACTTTTTAAAAATGCTTTCTATCACCTGGCTCAGCAAATGGGCAGCGCAGGGAGATGAAAGAGCAAAGGTGACCTTTAACTTCCACTTCAGTTGACACACAGGTAATCGGTAGTCACACATTCTCAAGTTCAACACTGCCATTGGTCCTAACTGTAACCTTCCTAAATTCCTGACCTCAACCGCAGTGCTAAAAATGCCTGTATGGTTTTGGATAAGGTTAAGAAACCGTAAGTACATCAAAACCGTGTTTTAAACAGAAACCTTTATCCATTCTACCCTGAAAGAACAAATAGAGACAGTTTAACTGCCTTTTATTTTATCTGCATGAATTAAAATTCTAAAAGATGAGGAGGGGGGTACCCTTTCTTCTCTTTCAGCTCAACTGGAACTAAGCATCCTTATGGCCATAAAAAAAGCCCACTGCACTTTCCATCAAAGTAACTGCATTCTGCCTATTTAAAATTCTCTCTTGTATCCACAGAAGAAGGTATTCATCATTTCCTGACTTGAAATGCTGTGTGAGGTTGCAGCGTACAGCTTAAAACCTGATGGATTTCATTCCGTAAGTGTCCACAATTGTAGTGGTAAAGGAATTATTCTACCCATACAAAACATGTAGCACTACTGCTACATGCCATGCATACTAAAAGCTGTTGAAATCTGAAAGGTTTTTTTGGCATCATCAAACAAAATCTGATTGCTGAAATATCTGTTTACTGAATTCAAGAGGGATGTTCTTCAAATAATAAAATGCTGGACAGCACAAAGGAAAAATCTTACAAAAGTAGATGTGTGAAAGCAAGGCTTGCACCTACGTGTTTGATTGCTGCAATGCAAGATGTCTCCAAAGCACACCACATTAGTCATTTCAATTCAATTATCTGAAATGAGTGTGGCATTACCATACTGCATCACACACCAGATTTGTCTGAATACTTTGAACTATGCCACCACACATTTTCCTATGCCTTAACCAGTTGCAGTTATTGAAGAGATATATACAATGACAATGACACAGAAGTGACAGAAACAAAGAGGTAGGCTAATTTTCTTTAAGTACCTGTAAGCTTATACACTGAATTTTTTTTCCTTGGTTTTATATATGATATTTACATTAAAAATGTAATTAAAACAACCTCCTTTGTCAACTACACTAAGACATCAGTTAGACATCAGGTTGCTAAATACTCATATAACCAGGGAGGGAAAAGTATTTAAAACATTGTTGTGGTTTAAGCCCAGCCGGTAACTTGGAACCACACAGCGCTCGCTCACTCTCCACCTTCTTCCTCCCCCCGATCCCACAGGGATGGGGAGGAGAATTGGAGGAATGTAACTCCCATGGGTTGAGATAACAGCACTCCAGTAACTAAGGTATAATACAAACCACTACTGCTACCACCAGTGATAAAAATGATAAGGGAAATAACAAGGGGAGAGGACGCAACCACTCATCACCCGCCGACTGATACCCAGCCTGACCTGAGCAGCGATCTGGGCCTTTCAGGTAACTCCCCTCAGTTTATATACTGGGCATGACGTGCTATGGTATGGAATACTCCTTTGGCCAGTTTGGGTCAGGCGTCCTGTCTCTGCTTCCTCCTGGCTTCCTCTCCTCCCTGGCAGAGCATGAGACTGAGAAAGTTCTTGGTCGGAGTAAACATTACTGAGCGACAACTAAAACCATCGGTGTTATCAGCGTTGTTCCCAGACTGAAAGTCAAAAACACAGCTCTGCACCAGCTACTAAGAAGGAGACTGCCACAGCTGAACCCAGGACAAACATGTATCTTCCGCTGCAAAGCTTTGGACAAGCCTGTTCTCCCTGCCTCTTCCCTTCTCACCCCTTGAAACAGAAAACTTTTAGAAAGAACTAGTGCACTGTTTGCTTTAACTAGTTCTTTCCACTTAGAAATATGACCAACCATTACATCGTCAAGCTGCAACGAACTCTCATCTAAACTTTTACTTTCTTATACAGTTGTGACAAATTTTAGGCTGGTATAAACATATGGAACAACTTTTCTGCTCAAATACTGTGTTGAAATACTTCAGCTGCATTTTTCTCTGATGTGTGCTAATGCCTCTTCCAGCCAACATACTTACTTGTTAATCTGTGCCAAGAACATTCCCTTCAATGCATAAAACTCGGCAGTCATCTCCTTGGTGAAGTACTTCAGATTGGTTGATTCAATAACTTCGAGACCCTGTTAAATATATAAGCCTTAGTGAGAAAAGCCTTCTAAAATGGAAGGTTTTAAGATGAAAGTGCCATAAAACAACAGCCAACACATTCTCTTGAAGTTTAAATAGCATGAGTTTCTAGCATTTAATTTTCATCTTAAAAAATCTGGACTGGCAACAGTTTTAAGTTTCCACTGGCCTATGCAAAACTATTAGATGCTATAGACAACATTCATGAAGTGATGGGTTATCTTTTCCATCTTGTCCTTTTTTTATATTATTATATATATTATGTTATATTACATTATTATTACAAGGTCCCAGCTTGCCAACCTTGTAATCATATGTCAGTGAGGTTTGCTTAAAATCACATTTTTTCCTTTCCTTTTATGACATTCCATTTCACTTCAGGTTGCCCGTATCCATCGCTCATAAGTCAGACACTTAAGACTGACTTAGAGCTCCAGTTAATCTTGCAGTAGTGTTGCTTCTTCCTATTGCAAATCACGTATTTTTCAAAGTCTCTTCCATTTATTTATCTTGTAAGATCTCAAAAAACACATTTCCACTTTACTTTCTATTCAGCTAATTTTTAATATAGCCACAGTATTCTGCTTAAAGAGGATAATGCCTAGTTTTGACTAACTGTATGACTTAAACCAACACTCCATGCATAGGTATAACATGGCCACCAAAGTTCAGACCCTGTTCTGTATACAGGCAATTTATTTAAATCAATGTATCTGATGGCCCTTGTAATCTTCCAAGTCACAACAACAACTTCAGAGATAAAGCCACCATACCTGCATACACTCATTTTTGCCCATCACTCCAGCCAGCTGAAGGTAACATTTAACTTGCTGGCGAATCTTCTGAAAGCAGTCCACAATGGGCACAGTTGGAATTGTATGAATGCGACTCAGTATATCCAGAGCTACGTTGACCAGCCCTTGCTTTCGAGCTATCTTTCCATATTGGATAATTGCCGATGCAGAAGCATGGACTCCCAACATAGCATTATTGGAACTAGGATCATGCTGCGAACTGTTTTCATATGCAGTTACAATGGCTAGAAACAAAACATGAAACGTCAGTCATTACAAATGAAATTATATATACAGCAATATCTTACACAGCAATACATATGAAAGGATGACTTAAGATAATGAAACACTTAAATGGAAATTGAATAAAAACAAACACTTGGAAAAAAAACCAACATTCCTGTATGTTTAAATAACTATTAAAAAAATATACAAAGAACTTATTTCAAACAATGTGTTGTCTGGAAAATTACATGATGAATGCATGCTGGACCAGGCAGTTTTACCCTGGTAATGATGTTGTCTCCACATGAAAATGCTGCTCCAGTGGGATAAATCATCTGACACAATAGGTAACCTGTTCCTCCAAGTCTTTACAACAGTCTTCATATCATGTAAGCTGTTGTTCCTCCCCAGATTAGTTGGTTGCAATCCTGCATTTATTTGGGCTGCTTCTTGAAGTTCGATTATTTGTTGTGCTGCCTAGAAAACATTAAACAGTATCAGTATCATAGAAGATAGTACAATGGCCAATTTCACTGTTAGAGAAAGGTCTCTATGAATGATGCCACCTTAAAATGATTAACTAAAGATGAAATTATTTATGCTGTTTTAGTGACCTGTCTATTAGCTGCATAAATGGCCTATAACTAACCTAATCATCAACAAAATAGCAAAACAATCCATGAGTTTAACTAGTCTTGATACTACTATTCCTTGATAGTATTCAGATGAAAATTCCCTAATCCTTTATTTTGAACTGCAAGTTATTCTTCAGACGGCAGTGTTTTGCTTTTAAGAAAAAACAAGCCAAACCAACTAAAACTACGCCAAATGAGAAAGTTTACTGGAATCTACACTTTCTCTTCATCTCCATCCTTTTCCCCACACACATCTACATAAAACCATAGGTTAGAATTAAATTCTATCACATAGGTTTGAACTTACATCAACCCTAATCACAGAATAGCACAAGTAAATATATATGCAGTCTGCTAAATACAAGAATCAAGTATAAATACTGACCTTAAACAAAAACTTTTAACAGAACTTCCTAGTATAAATTCCCTGCTCGTGTCCTGACTTCTTGATGGAAAATTCTCTCATAGAATGAATCATAGAACCACAGAATGGTTTGGGTTGGAAGGGGTCTTAAAAGCTCATCTAGTTCCAAAGTCCTGCCACCTTCCACTATACCAGGTTGCTCCAAGCCCCATCCAACCTGGCCTTGAACACTTCTCAGGGATGGGGCAACCACAACCTCTCTGGGCAACCTGGTTCAGTGCCTCACCATTTAAAGCCATGCCCTCATGTCCAATTACTACTTGCCCTTGTCAAAAACCCCTCTCCAGTTTTCTTGTTGGCCCCTTTAGGCACTGGAAGCTGCTCTAAGGTCTCCCTGGAACTTTTTCTTCTCCAGGCTGAACAAGCCAAACTCTCTCAGCCTGTCTTCATTTAACTTGAATGTGCATAAATATTATCTATGTGCTCCTGAAGGTGTTATTTTAAGATACTTTGCAAAAATCTTAGCTTTGAGAGGTTACTTAAGTTCAGAATAGTTTTTCACTGACATCTCCTATCCTCAAATTAGTAAGAGGACCAAACAGAAGATGGCAGTAGTCTCAAACCTACTAAAGGCAGCAGACATTTTGTTAAAACTTCAATAACCTGAAAAGGCCCACAAACTTTAATGGAATTTAATTACCTGTAGTACAATAAAACCAATGTGGTATTCTCCAAGCTACCACTTGGCAGATAACAATTGCATTCACTGTTAATCAACCAAATAAGATAACTATTCGGGGGGGAAGGAGCAAAAAAAGGCAGTCCAAATTGACAGAGTGAAATCTCTTGAAACAAAGTAAATTACACAAAGTATTATTTTCCTACAATCATCTTGGTATCAGCTCTCACAATAGCTTAACCTTCATCCCACACCCATTCATCACGTAAATTTAATTTTCTCATGGGTATTTAATCACATACTATCTGATATTAAAAAAAAAAGTAATTGCAGCACAAATTCATACATTGGTACCTCTGTCAGTCATGGACTAATTTATCATTTCTTCATGAGGGATATACACATATTAGATTATTTTAAAAGCTTGATTTAATTGATACCTGAAAGCATTTATATACTTTATTTAGCAATACTAATCCTTTCATGCTGCAGATGCTACCATTCTTAGGGGAGGAAAAACTTCAAATACCAGTGAAAACCTAGCAGGAAGGAATTATTTTCATCAAGAAGATTTCTAGCCCTATTGTATCAGCTCAAACAAATGAAATATTGTACCTGTTTGCCTGACAGCTTCCTCTTAAAATGGAGAGGACTTCCATATTCATTCACTTTATCTGATGCATTAACTTACATTATAAAAATTTGGAGGTATGGGCTGCTCTGTAAACTCTGCCCGCAAGAACAGTCATTTTAGTAGAGGTACTTTGGATCGTGCAGTTTTAGTTATTTATGAATCACACCAGGCATGACACACAGCGTGAAACTCCTGAATTACAGAAGCCACTCTATTAAACAGAACTCAGAAAGCAAAGTCCTCTGTATATGTACAGATAAGGTTCATTCACAGTCCATCAAGTAATGCATCCCCGTTATGAAATTTCAGATTGTATGCACTGATATTTGCAGAATTTCTCCCCTGGTGATGAAAGGTTCCCTCAACAGTAACAAGAGCTCATCTTCATCAGGTACATGTTTATCAGGACACCTAAACAGGAACACAGAATGGCATGTTTTGTCCAGATGACATACTGAACACAATCCTGCCGCAGCCCCACTTCCACGCTCTGGCTGCAACTGTACAAAACAAATCTGATGACACATGATTTGTTTTCGACAAGCTTCTGGAAGTATCTCAAGGCCAGATCCTATTTTTTGAAGATGAATTTAGATACCTGCTTCCATTCAATTATACTTGGCAATAACATCTACTCTCAAAAATTCTCTTACAAATTAATTATTTGCATAATTAAATCCAAGAGAAAACAAAAGGGCGTCAATATTTCACACATTTCAAAAGGAAAAAGTCCATTTTTGTTATGGTGAAGTAAGTGTAAAAGTTGCAAAGGACACAGTTACAGTTATGCATTTTTTCATCACATAATACATGTTATTTCATCTCACGTAAAAATTAAACACCATATTCTGTATTATCAAAGTTGTGCCAGCTGCTTCCCCAAAAAGGTTTCCAGAAGGAAAAAAGAGGTCTCAAGAGCTTGCAAACTCTTCCTGATAGGACGAGGAACAAGTACTTTTCCCTAATTTTCTAAGTGAACCATTTCCAAGTAACATGTATTCCAAAGAGGAAGACTAAAAGCACAGGATTTAAAGACATCTTGTTTTGAATTTGAGTTGTCAGTGTTGTGTGAACAAAATAAAAGATTTCTGACAGCAAAAATAAAGATGTACCTGGTGTATGTACAGCATCGTAAAACCAGTTTATGTTTAAATAAAGCCAGAAAGCAGCACATTCTTTGCCATACAATATTTAATGATTTGAGGGCTAAAATATGGAACACTTAAATAAGCACTAAGAACCTGTTAAGCAAGGATGAAAGAAAAGTAATCTTTATTTTCCTTATTCCAAGCATACTCTTTTAGAGAAACAGAAAAGAGCACACTCCCTTTTGAGCGGAAAATGCTTTTATGATTCAGAAGCAGCTAATGAGCTCCATCTCCTCCTAGAAATGCATGACAGAGTTAAGAAAAAAGTCAAAAAATGACACAAAAAAACGTTAGCTTTGCCCATCCTCTGTGTACATTCTGGGTTATCGAACTGGAAAGTTACTCATCCTTTATAAGTCAAGGATTCAAGCATACACAGGAGAGTTTATGTGAACATCAGTCCTGTTAGGAGTCACATGCAATAAATATACTGCCATAATTTTACTGGACAGTATGAGATCCAAGTACAAACTTCTTCTGTTTTAAATGCTCTTGACAAAGAATTAAGCTACTTAGGACCATGAAACACTCCACTTCTGTCAGGGTTTTTTTATTTGTTTCTGGGGGAGGTGTTGGGGGTTTTGTTTGTTTCTGAAGTTCTCCTAACTCCAAATTCATCAGCTGCCCCTCACTTCATTCTGGACAGCACAGCTCACTGCTTCACTGCCAGAATTCTGCCCCTACTTTATGAGCCAGCTTCTCTCAAAACTTCATGCTTCTTTTGTCCATTTTTCTCCAGAATCCATACAGATTCCTTTCAGATCACAAAGCAGTAAGGCCATAGGGCTCCATCCACTTCTGAGTCAAGCAGTCCACAACTCCTCACTTCAGCAAAAGGCCCCTGACACCGGTTACCATTGACTCAAATCTTCCAGCTGACCTACTCACACAAGTGCTTCACAGACTGGAATTAAAAATTAACCTTTTCAATCGGCACAGCTAAATTTGGACTATATGCACCCACATGTAGACAAGAAGCATTACTGAAATGCAGCCTTCCACTCAAACCAAAGACATTTTCTTTCCTGTAGCTGTCATCGGATTAGATGAGGGCAGCAAAGATCACTCTTCCCAACCCACGACATCTCCCGGTCTGTGAAGCAATCTGATTCACCAGGAGAATTCTTTTTAGAATGTTATTACAACATTTTAATGCAATGTTGAACAGAACCTGCCAAATGAGCTAGCTGGACAACTAAGAAAGCTGAAGACGGATGCACGAACCTTTGAAGTACACGTTAGCTTATCTAATGAAATCCCCTCTCCTTTTCAGCAGAACTGTTACACAATTAACTCCCTGTCCAGTGAGAAATATCATATACTGAAAGACTAGATTCCTTCCTGCTTTCTTCCCCTGATGCAAATCAGAACATTTAGCAATATAATGTAGAAATGACAAAGAGAAGGTAAGGCTCACACTGGCCTGAACCTACAGTATTTTTCCTCAAGCTAGCAGTGCTCACCCAAAAAGTCCTTCACTAACAACAGACTTTTACAGTTTCTGGTTCTTTGACCTTAAAGCTAAGGCCACAGGGATGCTCAGAACTTGCTTAGCCTCTTGAGAACGCTACTCCTCAAAGAAACACCAGTGATTCTCAATACACTTTTCCCTTACTGAACTAACTGTTCATGCCCCAATTTAACATTTAACAGTTTGAACTGAAAAGAACACTTAGGTTATTTCAACATTTCTGCAAATATCATAATGCAATAATACACCCACCCAATATGGACCTCGCTACAAAACCCACCGAATCTTTGAGATCTCTAAGTACTGCAGTGCATTATGCATTAATCCACAAGAAAAAGTTGAACCATCTGCTCAATTTTTAAACAGCTACCTCTGTATGCCACAAACAGACGGGATTCAGGTAAACTATAAAAACTTGAAAAGGAACCCAAATCAACACGCACATTCTGCAAATTTAACAAAAAAACGCCATAATGAAAAACTGATCAACATTATACAGTGAGGCATTTTATGTTTATAGTTACTAAGAGTTCTGAAATCTGCTACTGGAAAATAACTAGCAATAAAAACCTTTCCATTCTTACCTGGAGAAGGGGAGTATGAACATGTGAGACTACGTGAGGAAGCCTTCGCCATTCTCGAATCGCTAAACTACTCGCCATCTCTACCAGGCGCTCAATGAAGTTAAGCTGCTGCTCTTCTGGATGGCAAATTGCTAAGTATCCTCTGTACATATTCACTTTCCAGGCCATCTCTTTTGGGCAACTCAGCTCCACCTGTAATGAAATGCAAAGAAGTCTAGTAAAGACCATTCATTCTCAAAGAGCCTTCTTAAGTAAACACTCAGTTTTATTTTTTATGAAAATCAGCTGATTATCTTAAAATACCAGACTAAAATATCAAATTTTTTGGCATTAGAGGAGTTTCAGCTCTCTTAAAAAGTTATTGGCAAGGGCAGGATAGCAAATAAATTGCCAATTCAGCACCAGAGCAGAAGTGCCTGCATACAACCCGCTGTTAGGGTATTTTTACCCTGACAACTGCAGTGTAGCTCAGACAGCTGAGCAAGCTGAAAGCAGTCTTGCAACAGGAGCATGAAGCTCACTGCAAACCAATTCACCCTGTATAAAGAAAAAAGGTGATTCTCAGCAGATAACATCTACTACCTCTGAAATGCTTCAGGGACTCCAGAACAACTAATGTCAACTTCTCACTTAAAAGGATTCCATCCCTGTAAGTCAGCACATTATGCCAGCATTATGCTGCCTAACTGCCTGCTCTAGGACATTGTAAGTTTGTGAGAACAGTTGATAACTTTGTAAGTAACTAACCTCCCCATTTCTATCCATGTGGTTTCTGAGTACAGGGGCAAAGTCAGGTCAATAATTTTAAAAATTATTTTAAACCATTCTCTTAAAATCCTGGAAGAGTAGAAATATGGCAACTAGACATAGCAAAGTGAGTATTTTACAGTAAACTTGTACTTGTCACTAGCTGACACTGCAGGCTTTAAATCTAGAACTTTTTCACTTTTCTTTCTTCCACTTTACATCAAGTCTTTTACGGTTTGATATGCAACACAGAAATCCCTCCGCATTATTTTCTTGTTGATATACTATATCTTAACCGTTATAGTTGTTATTTCTGTTATCCTAAACTGACTTTCATGCCTGAGCCAGCAACGAGAAACTGCCAGGTAGCAACCTTACACTTACACAGTGAAAATAATCTTTCTTTATTGCATTATCTACTGGATCATTAAACACAAAGGCAATGTGAGCAAATGGAAATGAGACTTGGGTCCTATCAAAGGCCACTTGCTGCTTTAATAGCTCGACTTTAATAGGCAGATTATTAAAAGCGTTTCACAAAGATTTACAAAAACTGATACTATTTGCCATGCTTTCTGACCTCTCTTGTGAATCAACCATGGAACCTGATACAAACCAGCTACATTAAAGAATATAAGTAAAATTGGAGTAGTGAGTATAGCAGCATATAACCAATTATTCTTTCACAACCTAGTATTTATGCAAACGTGTCCTGACACTTCTACAAGATTCTGAGTAGAGCCACAAAAGCTCCGTTTATGGCTTCAGCAGCATCTTCTCCTTAGGATTTTAGTAAATGTCTCATTACTGAAAATATCTCATTTAATACAACTGCAGCTAAAGCATATCAGCAGTTACTTGTGGTTGTCACTTCTACTCAGCTTGCAAATCTCCAAAACCAGAACCTGTCAGACATGATCTATTTCATCCTGTTCGAACTCAAGGTTTATAATATACTGTACAATTCAGTTCTTATTTTAGGCATTAAAGGTTTCTCAAATATTAATTAGACACTGAAGTTGCATATTCAAATAGTACATAAAATACTAATTGTTGCAAGAACAGAAGAAGTTAGTTAAAATGTAAATATAATCTATAAGACAATTTTTGTCACATACACAGCTTGCTATTATAGATTTGGCTTCTCCTCAGCTCAAAAAAGATAAAATCCATCTTCAGAAACACCCATTTAATCTGAACCATCAGAACTACAAATATGGAACAAATCCATTTCAAATGTTGCAGTGGTTGGACACCCTTAATTTAGGTTCCATCAAAAGACACTACCTTTAACTAATTGAACAACTTTTATTGTTCTCACAGTTTAGCCTCTAAGGCAAAACATACTGAGGCATCCGCCTATTTTCCCTTCTGACAAAAATGTTACTGCAGAATAAACATACTATATTTAGAAAATGTAAGATTCAGTATGATTTTGAAGAAAGTAAGACACACACAACTGTGCATATTCATCATGCAAGACTAAGTTGTCACAATGAAGCTGTTCAGGTATTCTGTATACACGAACTTAACCCTGGAAGATTACTGGAATTAAAGGATGCTCAGCATTGTTCATAATCATGTTTTCTCTTTTGCAAATATTATGAAACTAGACAGTCAACTGCTAATTCGACATGTAACCCTACTACTGGTAGGTACTGGTTCAAAACTTAAACAGTAATGATAAAACAATAAACCCCAATTAAGTGAGGGACTAATCGTCCTGATTCTCTCCAATATGAAAACCACCACTGCCCTACTCAGAGCTTTGCTTGTAACATTCTATTTTAAATAAGCAGTTCACCACCTTTTCCAAACTCTGACACCTTTAGGAGAGTAATTCCAGTAACGTCACACTACATAGCAACAGTGAAATGAAGAGCAGCAAGTTTATTTCCACTTGTGATTTAACACAATATTCTCACAATTTGCTCCCAGATAAAAATATCTACCTACATATTTTCTGTTGCACCTTTTCAGAATATGAGGGGGTCATATACAGCATGTCTCCCATGCCATTTAAACTTTATTCATACAAGAAAAATGTTTAGGAACACTCAGAAAGAAAAAAGATCTTCCAGATTTAAATCTTTGACAGTGTTATTTTCTGCATGTAGTGTGTCACCCACCTTCAAACTGTTCTGTAACAGCCAAAACTTTACAGAGCATTCATTCATCAAGCCCACTGATAGCACAGAATACAGAGTCTCATGAGTGAAACTCAGGAAAGGACAAAGGGAAGGTTAAATGTTTTAGCAGTGCATGCTGTTCAGCAAAATGAATTACAAGCAGAACACAATAATGAACTCCATAACAAATCAGGAAGGTCAATAACAGGGAAGTACAAACAATACATATTATTCATTACCAGCTGAAGATGATAACAACCTCACTTGCCATACACAAGTTCCTTAGTTCTAACAAAAGAAGCTAAGTACTGCACTGGTTTTCAAAACAACATGCAACAAACAGGGCACATCTATGCTACTTTAGATGAAGAATATGTCCAGACAAGCTGAGGCATCTCAATTCCCAAGAGATACTAAAACTCTACTAGACAAGTCAACCTGATCTACTTGGGCCCTGCTCTGAATGAAGCACGGGACCAGATACCCTCCAGAAATCCCTTCCAACTCAAGCTATTGTATGGTTCTGTAAACTTGACATTAAACTATAGAAGTACAATCATTGAGGCATTAAGCTTCTGAGAAAACCTCAGAAAATTCCAAACTCAAGTTTTTCTGATTCCTCAGAACATCAAAAAAGGAACTTAAAGGAAACAATACCTACTGGCAGTGCTTTCAAAACCTCAGCACTGTCACAAACATATATATATATGTCTGTACAATCGTTATGATATTTACTTCTAGCACAAAACTTCACACAATTGTCGCAATTTGAAAGGAGATGAAAATATTTTTTAGCCTTATTTCATTTTTTTCCAGTAAAGACTGCAGATTTAAAAGTGTCACTTCACAAAAGCCTATTTTTTCCTTATAAGTGGTCTCAGCATTTTTACTTGCATGCTTTCTAGTATAAAGATTACGCACACAAAAAATTGTTTGGGGAACATACTTGAATGTCAATCATCTAGAAGGTAAATATGACCTTGTGGTAATGTATTATGATTCTATTTACTTCATAAACCTACTTTTGCAGATTCAAAATATTTATTACTCCAGAAGTAACCTATCCCTTTCTGTAATCCTAGCGATGTAGTGGAAGGTGTCCCTGCCCATAGCAGAGATTGGAACTAGGTCATCTTTAAGGTCCCTTCCAACTCAAACCATTCTATGATTCTATGATCCTCGTTCAAGTCCAATCCCCATCTGTTTTCATGTCAATTAACTCAAACCCTCTTATCATGCACAGCCAGCCTCCCTGATACAGCCTGCAATTCTCAATGCCTCTCCTCTCTACCAAGTCCTTTACACCTTCTCAAAGGAAAGTACTTTCTTCAACTTCTTGCTTCAATCTATTTACGCAGTTATGCCTGCCACTCCTAATCAAATTTGTACTCCTTCAGCCTCTTTCATCCTCACCTCATATTCTTCTCATTGCTTCCCAATCTCGGGCTCATTGCCTGAGGTTCCTTACCTGGTCTTCTTGTCCCTCATCTCTCATTAGATCGTTGCTTTCCAGTCTTGACCACACTGGCTCCAATCTCTGGTGCTCCCAAGATATTTTAAAATTATATGTAATGGACATATTGCAAAATAAAATGAGTCTTATTTTAAACAGAATTAAAGTAGACTCAAAGTGAGAATAAAGTTAGAAATCTAATTAGTTAATCTGCAGTAATAAAGTATTCGAGTACTTAGAAAGAAAGCAAAAGAAGACACATACAGGAAGCAATCCCCAGACAGTACAGAAAAGCATGGCTACTGAAAGAACAAACCTTCTATTATGCCTCTGCTAATCAAGCCTATAAAATCTAAGAAACAAGAAAACCAGCATGTGCCAAGTAAGTAACCCCAATACATTTCCCACCACATGTAAACAACTTCAAATTTGCCACTGTCTTCATCAAAACAGTAACAACCATTGGTATAATCTGCAGTGTATACCAGCCTCACCAACTAATAAACACTGAATCTGAGATTTCATGTTGCATTTCAGGGATTTCTTAACACACATCCTGAAATGCAGCCTTACAAATACTCCTCAGATACACCAAGGTATTTAATGTAAATCAAACAACTGGTAAGTCCCAAACCTTCACATTTTCATACATATCTTAATACCTCCTCATGTGCAGTGGAGATGAACTGAATAAATTGTGTTTAGCGTTTTATGTTTGGGCAGTAGAAGTTGAGAACGCTTTGGCTTTGCCTTTCAGGTACTAAAGCAAACAAAAACAGGCAATAGCTTTTTGCTCTTTTAAACCTGTGTTGTCCACAGACAGGGAGATGAGAACAGATGTATTTTCACGCTTTATTCCATTTTACAAAAGGATCCCGTAAAGGTGTAAAATACAAAGATGTTCCTCCCCAATATTCTCTTATTTTAAACAATACCACTTACTCGCAAGGGTCCCATTTTAAGTTTTTCCACATATCTCTGCTGGCACACACTTTGAAAAGCATTTGTTGCTTTTCAGTGATTCATTACCATGCACCTTGCCTTTCACCTGCCCTGACCACATTACTTACACGCAGTGCAGCTTTATAAACAGATAAAAAAAGAACCAAGTTTGTCTGTTGAAATGACATGCTTCATTGCCAAAATACCCAGCTGTGTGCTGGGATATCAAAGAAAACTTCCAGACAGCAAGTCACTGTGTCTGTGAAATGAACTGTAATGCTGACCTGTCAGAAATGCAATCAGTAAAATGAAGAAAGAAATGAAACATTAGCACAGAAAGCCCACACTCACCTGCACCAAAGCCTCCTTCATAGCAGTCCAGTTTGAGACCCTCCATGCACATTCCAGTACGAGGTAAGGATTTATATGACCTTTTGACTGGCCATATTCTGTCAAAGGTTCCCACTGGTTCAATTCTTTGGAGCAACTAAGAAAATCAGAACCAGTGTCAACTTGCTTACTAAAAATAGTAAAACTTCAGTAGAAGTGACTGTAAAGGTTGTGTATCAGAGTATTACCTGCATACTTGTTTGTCTATGAACTTCTTGGCAACCACTACAAAAGTTTTGTTCAGATGGGAAGATTTCAATTATTTATTTATTACCAGTTATAATACAGAGATCTGTGAAAAGGGAAAAGCTGCATTTTGTGTCTCCCAGAACAACTATTTTAAATAGGAAAACCAAATTTTAGCTCCAGTCTGTTTCCACCAATAGTAAACTACATGTTTACAACACTCCAGGCATATCACTTCCCCCTGTATCTGAGCTTAACCCTGAGCTAAGTTCATTCTCATAATTAATGCTTTAAACCAGCAGGGTATTTTACTTCTATCACAGGGCAAAAGTACTTGTTCTACATCAGCTGTTAAGTCTCACCGAATCCAGTGATCTTCCCAGAGCTGATACTCAGGAAAGATCGAAGGGGAAGCATTGTTCCGTTCATGTTCTTTCTTAGCCTTTTCCATTGCTTTTTCGTAAGTTTCTTGAGCCTAAATAAAGATCAAACCATTTTATTTTTCCAACTTCTATATACACATAAACTCAACATTCCTCTCCTGGTGAAAAAAGGGATGAGAAAACTTATGAATTCTAAGTTAAATAAACAAATAAAAGAAAGTGAAGAGTGAAGTGTGAAGTGTGTTGACTCATTCCTGAATATAGTATTTTTTGGCAGCTTTACAAATGTCATGAAAACCTGAAGGATGCGCTCAAAAATCTCACCTTTTCTAGGTATTACATGGCATGAAACTACTACTTTAGCCAGTAAAGAAGCTGTGGCACTTTATATTTTGAAGACTGAAGTTACTAATGTTCAGAATATCTTCTTATTGACCAGAATCATCCTGACAGTAGAAGTACTCAAATAATTTTTAATAGCAAGAGTGTACCTGTTCAAAAAAGCCATGTTGTTCATAGGCAATGGCTGTTGCTGTCTCTGGGAATTTACAGCGTTTCTGCCATAGTCCAGCCCACATATCCTCTTCTTGTAACAAAGAGTAGAGCTCAGCAAGGGAATCCAGTATTTCCTAGGATGTTAAGCACACACATTTCTCCACAGTCAAGCTGTCCTTATAAAGCATAGTAGATAGCAAACCCACATGTTCTACGCTGAAGCAAATGGAGAAAGACAGGGAAATACAGAACTGTTTATATAAACTCTCTTAAATACTCTAGAAGACAAGCAACTAGTAACAACCAAGTACTGAGAACACCACCACTACATTACATGACCAAAAGAAAAAAAGACCTGAAAATACTATGGCTTCACTATGGCTTGTACATCGACACTCGCTGGTCTTCTCTGATCAATCAGATCAAATCATAGAGAACAAAGTTGTCTAACAAGCCAAAAGCTCAGTCTTTAATGTAAAAAGAATCTAATATTTAGGCTCCTTGGTTGATCATAAACATTCCCAGGTAGATCATAACTACCTGACAGACTACAACAGCGTCTGTTTACAGGGAACTCCATTTGTTTAGGCAGCAATTCATTAAGGAGAAAAGGAGTCTTAGGGAGACCTTACTGCTCTCTACAACTACCTGAAAGGAGGATGTAGTGAGGTGGGGGTCGGTCTCTCTTCCAAAGAAAAAAGCAATAGGACAAGAGGAAACGGCCTCAAATTGTGCCAGGGGAAGTTTAGACTGGAAAAAGTTTCCTCACTGAAAGGGTTGTCAAGCATTAAAACAGGCTGCTTGAAGTGGCAGAGTCACCATCCCTGGAAGTATTTAAAAGACGTGTAGATGTGGTGCTTGACAGGGTTTAGTTGTAGACTTGGCATTGTTAGGCTTATGGCTGGACTCATTGACCTTAAGGGTCTTTCCCAACTTAAATGATTCTATGATACTATTGTACTACACTGTCACTGTGTGTTTCTCTTCACATTTCATGAGGTATTTCAATTAATATGACACTACCTGTTGAGGAGGAGTTATGCTTTCCTGCTCATAAAATTCTGTTGTCTGCTTCGGCTTAATTTGTAGGCTCAGTCCTTTTTCAAAGGCTTGATGTTCCAGCATCAGCGTAGAACGAAACCAGAGATTGTGAGTTTTACCCAAGTATTTCAGGACACAAGGTCTGATGGGAATGGGAGGAACACACTGTGACATTGCTTCCACGAAGCAATTCAGTGCACTCGGCTGGCAATCTCGCTGTACTTGATGGCTACCGCTGCACAAGAACGGGCTTATTTCACCTGCTAGAGCCTAGAACAAAAACCGCAAGAAGAGTTATTTGTTCATTCAGATTCTTCAATTAGAGAATAAAATCCTGTTAATACAAGAAACAATCATTTCATAAGTGTATTTCTCTTTCTAAGCTGAAGGGCCTTATTTCATTCAAAAGATGTACTGATACAGCTATACAGTATTCACTATTCACTAATGGCAAATTCTCAAAGCAAGTGGACAAGTCATTGTGTCACTACACAAATACTTTTTCCTGAAACACCAGTCATTTACAAAGAGGGATTTGTAAGTGAGGAGAGAGACATTCTCACATGTTGTTGTCTGTCAGACAAGATTTTCCAAAGTCGTGAAAAAAGCTGTATCCAAGTCTTCTCTGCTAATGGTGTGGAAATATGACATAACTGCACAAAGGCACTCAGCAACGCTCCAGTCTAGGGACAAAGAGATGTATACAAGTGAGAAAAATACGATTTATAGGAAAAAGCAGTTCACAGTTGTTTAAGCAGTGAAGCAAATGGTTTTTCCAACAATCATATCAAAAAGACATCTCCTTTAGTGATATTAATTACTGCAGCAACAACTTTATCCTATTTTCATGTTGATCAAGACTCTGATTCGTTACTCTTACTATTAAAAAAAAAGAAGGAAAAAGGAAAGAAGTTGATGACTGGTAAAGTTACATGGATAGAGCTGTAATGGCTCTACTGTTTCAACACAGCTTTCAGCTAAAATTAGTTTCTTTGAAATTATTTCAATGTAAGATGCTGAGACACTTTTCTGATCCTATCCCGTCACTGTCACCACTGTTTTCTTAACTGAACAGTTAGAATATACTTACAGATGGAGAAGGATGAAATTTAACTTTGTAAAAAAGTAATAAAGTAAAACCTAGCAATTTAGTTAAAGCTTAAGAATTTTTTACCCTGCACAAGAAATCACATCAGATTATAAGAGATGTCTCCATTAAAAAAAAAAAAGCTAAAAAATCAGAAGTGTGAGTAAAAAAAAGGTATGTCAGGTCAGTTTGAAGATGTCAGTATTAAAGTGATTTGTCAGGAAGCCAACAACCTGTACCAACCTTCACTTCTCGAAGAGAGTCAAGAAATTTGTCATGCCTGTTGGTCAACATGTGCAGCTGATTGCCAATGTCCTTCTCAGAAAGTTCCTTAGTTTTAGGTGTACTGGTCTGATCTCCTGGAGCCAACTCAATGTCTATTTCAACATCCTATACAGAAGTAAACAACTCAAAAGCATGCCAACATTTTCTATGTACTTTTGCTTTTTCCCCCCATACAAATACAAAATGCTCTTCTGATCAGCTTATTTCAGGTCTCACTGCTTCTGCTAATTCTTCAGGTTCAGATACATAACTGCTAGAGTACTACAGTAAAGAAAAGGCTAAACAAATAACTGCAAGTTCTGAGAAACCCATGCATGGTTCAAACACAGTGTATTAAACTCAAGATACACTGAACAATCTGTGCACATCATCTTCAAGACATATTCTCCAAACTTATATGACGATAAACTAGGAAGAGCAATATTCCATAAAAAAGATCTCTCTACAGTATTTTCTGTAAGTTACCTCTTCTTTGGATTCACTGTTTTCCCTTTCACGAGGCTCTTGTTTGACATGGGTTACCATAGCGAATGCTGCTCTATCGTGACTGTCAGCAAGGTTGATAACATTGGTGATGGAGGGCAGCATAGCACCCTGACAACTTGTCCCAATTGTAGTATTCCTCTCACACACTGCCAACAGGAGCTAAGACATTTAAAAGCACAGAGATTGTTTTAAATATACATTTTATTGTAGTGTTTTAAGGAAAACATCATTATAATTTAATATCAATATCAACAAGATAAAAGTTATTATAATGTTAAAAGCCTATTTATTATCTTTATTCATTAAATACACTAATACATTTTCATCTTAATCTGATCACATTTTGCCACCATTTTGAAATTCATGACTGTACTTTCAAGATGGTTTTTCAAGTTTCTCCTGAAAATGCTGAGGAAATAGGAGCCTTCTATGCCTAGAACACGCATTTTGTACTTTCTAACACGTATATTTAGTGCCCTCAATCAGCTAATGTGCACACACTCTCACCATTAACAGGGAAGTCCTCCCAAAAAAGGATGGGGGGCAAAAAAACCATCAAGCAGTGCTGTTGTTTATCTCTCTGGAAGGAGTTCTAATACCTTTAAGAGTACAAAATTATCCTCACAGTCACTTTAAGCTCATGTTTTAATATGCAAATTGTTTAAAAGAAAGGCAGTTTGGTCCCATCTTGTTTTAAATAAGCCAACCCAAAATGCAATTCCATTTCAATGCAATCCCACGTAACAGTTGTCACTATCACTAGAACAGACGCTCAAGCCTTTACAGTATTCTTGAAAACATCTAGTATAACAGTTCTTGTATTTTTTTATAATTGCCATCATTTCTAAGAGATGGGTTTTAAGAAGAATTAACCTGGTCATTAAGCTTTTTGCAGAGAAAATAGATTTTAAAGCTTGATATTAAAGCCACTTTCCAAACATCACCATTTCATGGTTTAGACGTTGTGTTTATTTTTAAGCACCACAGGAAGCATCTGAGACAGCAGACTTGATATTTTTAGCTTTGATAATACATACCACAAGACTGATGCTGCATAATGCTTTTACACCCAGTCAAGAAAAATGAGGAATAAAACATATTTCTAAATTCTATTTCCGATGCAAATAACTTCCCTACCTCAATGCACTGTTTGATCCAAAAGTGATTTCCCATTGCTTCCCAGTTTTGAGAACAGGTGACATAAAGGAGACGTTCATAAACACGTCGTTTCATCGAATTATCAAAGACCTCAAAAAATTTGGCTCGGATGAGTGGCTGGGCACAACGCAAACCTGAGAGAAACGCTGGTTCCAGTTTAGCAGTAAGCTCACTACCAGAAAGGTTCTCATCCCTAAAATGAATAGAGATGACATGACAGAGACATTAGAAAGAGAAGCCTTCTAGGTTTTGTAGGTGAAGTACTAAAAATCAACAGAGGTGATACTCTGTAGAAGCCCACATGGTATGGCACACATCTAGGAGTGGCATTTTGAAAGAAACATCAATGTAAATATTGCTACGTGTTAGAAAACTGTCCCAGAACTATCATAAAAACTCTTTCAGGATAAAATCATATCAGAATTGTGAAACACTGTCAGCCACATCTGTATTCTGTTTGAAATGACACATAATATTCAATGGTAACAAACTTCTGATCACTATGTCCAGACCAGGGCTTTGCACAATAAGCCAGCAATTAGAACAGCAGCAACAGTAATTCAAAATAATGTGAATCATAAGCACAAAATTAACTACCTGGCATTTGTTGATAATTAATTATTTCATTATTTTAATTATTTCATTACATTACAAATCCTGCCAGTTTAGCACAGTAACTCTCCTGAAAATGTAATGTACAACAAATTTCCAAGACAACTAAAAAACCAAACCTTTATACCCTATGGATGTGAAAAGACATATTTCAGCTGTCACCACAATGTTTAGAATACAATCAGCTATGAGGACACCCTGTTATCTTGGGAAATGAACAGGCTGTGATAGTGGGGATATTTCAGTGGAGCCAAAACAAAAATCCTTTCTAAGAACTTCCATTTTCATCAAACTGTCTTCCATAAACACATACTGTGGTCTCAGTGAAATCAAATGACTTCGAATTTTAGGAAAGAACAAAAAAAAAATCATCACTTAACTCAGACCCAAAAAGATTGATGCCACGTTATAAAGGTCATATATGATACAAATTATGAACCAATAAGCTACAATAAATGATTAATTGCTGTAATTACCTATAGACATAGTTAACCAGGTCTAAGAACTGGGCATTTAATTCAAGGTCTTCTGGAAAACGCTTTTCAATGTAAGTCATCATTTTCACTAGTAAAATGGACTTCTCCCGGAGAGTAGGTGTCTGTGTTAAAAGAAGACATGATTAATTTTGTCAATTCATCTTAAAGCATGCAGAGAACTGGCACATTCAAAGTACACCTCAGCCATCCTTTATGTCACTCTTTCACTTCTAAAGTACCGAAAAATAGCTTGGTAGAAGGTCATAGTTCTTGAAAAATAACTCAAGCATTTATCCTTCTAATATATGCTACAGAGTTTTAAAATCGTGACTAAAACAAGGTTTGAGTTGTTCAATGATTACAAAAATCTAACTTATATTTTTAAAAGTGTAGGTCCTTTTATAGAGCACTAGACTCTCAAGTACTCAACTCTAACAGAAAACATGGCAAATTGAGGAGGCCACAAAATGTTAGAGAAATAACATGATTTAAACCAGCATTAGTCATCCTCCTCCTGAAGAATCTCTCTATCCTAGTAATCGTGAAACATAGCTTAAAACTTTTACTCCGAAAAAAGTTCTCAGCAAAACAGCACCTGAGATCACATACCTAATATAAGCCTATAAAATGTTAGGCATCTTTCACTCCACTTACTTCCAACAGTGGGTGCAAAATATTCCAAACCTCCTCCAGGGCATCTGAACATACATAACAGATCCTTACAAACCTCACTGTCAAAAACTGTATATTATAACAGTGGCTTACAGTTATGTAGTATTTGAGAGCAATAATGATTTTTATATCCTCAATTTACCTGATTAGCTGCCATCGGGGAATTGTTTTTCACCCACTCTTCCACTATTTTTACCACTGCACGAAGAATTTTGGCATCGGTAGATTTTTCAATGAGAGACGTTAGAATAGCTTGTATAAAATTTTTCCTCATTTCCATGCTCATCACAGCCAGGCGAGTTTTCACAAGATCCAGGCTTAACATTACCAGTTCACTTGTACCTGCTGCGGATGCAAAAAAAAGGTTAGAATTGGGTATACACCTGTAAAACTACTAAAAATATTCTCAAGCTACTATGACTTTAAAAAGAGTAAGGACAATAACTGTTACCTGGAAATATATCCCTAGAAATAATGTTTCAGAATTACTACTTTCCATTCTTAAACAACTCAGACTCCTTCAAAAAACCACCTCAAATCCATTCATTCACAATCCTAAAGGCAAGTCTGTGTGGTTTCATTTTGGTAAATTACAGAACCCCAGTACTGGAAAAACTGCAATTAAACTTGTAGAAGAAATACTGTATGATGCAGCACACCTATTCTGTTCTGTTAATTTCCTGACTTGCTTATCTGTCAAGTTTAATAATTTTCCAATTGCTTCTCAGTGTTAATAAAATCTGCCAGGTTCTCACTTATCTAATTAAATACGGGCTGGAAATCTAACAGCAGCAATTCTTTCACAGCCTTTCCTTCAGCAGCTTATTCATTAATAAACCACAGTGCTCTTTGCTAGCACTGAATCTTCTTCTACAAGAACATCTGATTTTTTCCATGACTCATGACCTAATTCATTTGATGATAGACAGAATGGTCCAGAATTAAAGAGATGCTATTTTAAGATAAAAACTAAAGCATCAGCTCAAACAAGTTAATTTCACAGTTGTTCCAATGTTATCAAATAGCAATGAGTGAAAATATAAAAATGAAAGCACAGATCAAAAAAATTTAGCCCCTCTCCCCTCAAAAATCTTGAAGAATTTCAGTATTTTTATATACGCTGTAGCTCAATAAATATTCACTAACCATTCAATGAAGTGTTTGGGTTAATAATGAAATTCACATATTAGGCAGGTAACAGGAACTCTGAGTACACTTTTTTCCATCCTTCAATACTTGAGTAGTATTTCTCAGTACTGCTGAAGTATTTTTCAACATGTAACAATGCACACAAAACCCCTTTAGGATGTTAATACATCCCACGACGATAATACAACACTATCTATCTAATCATTAATATCCTTAGTCTACATAATGTCATACCCGTATTTGCTTCTGCTGTTCCTGCTGGAGCCTGTGGGTTTAAGTGTTCCCTGACCATCTTCTGCAGAGATCGCATAAAAACTGAGATCAATCTGTCAATATAGCTGGGGTTGTTACTGCACGCAGACTTCAGAATCATTAAAGTACCTATAGAGAAAAACAATACTTACGGAAGTAAAACTGTTACTAAGCATGACCAAAGTTAAGATACAGGTCTTCAATGTAGATGTTCTCATTCCATGAAAGAACACAGGAGAATGTTCTGTGCCATGAAAGCAGCATTGGACTACCCAAGTTACAAACACGACAAATCTGGATAGCTTTCAGAAACTTCAATCTCAACTTCAGTCCTTAGTGTAAGACTAAAAAGCAATTTTTGCATTAACTAAATATTTGAAAGTTCTGTATGTAAGTATGTGATGGAGGACAAGGGGGAGAAAGGGAGGATGGAAATGGGGGGATTGAGAGCAGATACTTCTCCAAAACCCTAATATATAATAATACATATATATTTT
>NW_009925058.1:0-205 GCF_000696875.1 Nestor notabilis
GACCTTAAGATCATCTAGCTCCAACCCCACACACTCAAAGGATCGCCAAACAGAGCAATTTGCTTGAGGCCACTTATAGTCATGTTTTGAATATGTCTAAGGAAGAAGACTCCAAAACATCTTTGGGCAACCTTACAGTAAAAACTTTTCTTATGTTTTTCTGTCTTTTATTTCAATTTGTGTCCATTTCCTCTTGTCCTTTTCA
>NW_009925059.1:0-311 GCF_000696875.1 Nestor notabilis
TGGTCTCGCCGGGAAACCTCTCGGGGTCGATAGGAGTGCTTCTCCAGGCTAGGGTGAACCATGAGAAATAACGGGAAAGCTGCGTAGAGGATGAGCTGTTTAGTTACTGCCATCATAGTATATGCACCCTAACTGAGGAGGTAGCTGGGCTCTCTCCCTCAGCGTGCTCTCGGTACGGTGTAACTCCCGGGGTGCAGCTGCCCTGCCTGACCCCTCACTGGGAGTGGAGGCTCCATGTCCACCGGGCTAACCCCGGGCTCAGCGTGTTGGGCCGGCCGGGCTCGATGGCTCCCGGGCTGTGGTTTTGGTCA
>NW_009925059.1:360-5082 GCF_000696875.1 Nestor notabilis
AGGCAGTCCCCGAGCTCTGCTCCGCACGGCGGCAGCGCGGGCAGTTGCTGTCCGAGGGGTCCCTGGGCACGGTGTGTGTCGGCACCTCTCAGAAGAATTCTGAGCCGGTGTTTCCGACTGATTTTAACAATATAATGAAGGAGCAATTATATGTCATTTTGCTGGTGTATCTCTGGGAAAGATAGCAGGTAGAGGGGTGGACTTTAACCTTGTACAGTCAGAGCAGTATAGAATCATAGAATAGTTTGGGTTGGAAGGGACCTTCAAAGCTCATCTAGTTCAACCCCCTGCAATGAGCAGGGACATCTTCAACTAGATCAGGGGTAAATCAAATAAAACAGGGCAGGCCAGGTACCAAGACTTAAATACACATGTGTTGGTTTAACTGTCTTTGGAAGCATTTTACTGCAAGTTGATTTGCATCCCAAGATCTATATTGATTTTGGTGTTATTACACTTTGTGTGTTGAAATCAGTAATTTATGACATACATGAATATGCCCAATCCTTGAAAATCATCTGTTTGTAACTCGCCATTAGCTACTCAGCTTTACAGTCGTATTTCTGTGTATCTTGTGTTTTAAAGGATAACCATGGTCAGTCAAGTGTGTTACTGTATTATTTATTGCAGGTATGTGGGCACATTCAATGACAGTTCAAGATTACCAGGATCTCATAGACAGAGGATGGCGAAGGTAAATTTAAACCCAGAAGACAAAGCCCTGTTGTCAGGTTAGATAGAATTTAGAATCCAGCTTTAAAACTTAGGTCTGTTAAACAAGGAAACTAGTTTCTATTAGTAATTGCAGTAGAACTGTCTCTCCAGTGCTCTTTGACTTTTTCTAACATTGAGACAGTTGAACAGGAAAACATGCAGTTATGGAACCATAGAATCCCAGACTGGTTTGGGTTGGAAAGGACCTGAAAGCTCCTCCAGCTCCAACCCCTGCCCCGGGCAGGGACACCTTCCACTAGAGCAGGTTGCTCCAAGCCCCTGTGTCCAACCTGGCCTTGAACACTGCCAGGGATGGGGCAGCCACAGCTTCTCTGGGCACCCTGTGCCAGCGCCTCAGCACCCTCACAGGGAAGAGCTTCTGCCTCCGCGCTAATATTTTAGAAGGATAGTATTTTAGTGTAGCAGCAAAAAGCCAAGGAACTTGCTTCTTGGTTTCTGTTACTCATCATGTAATATATTATTTTAACAAAAAAGGTTGGTCTTACATTTATTCTGTAGTATAAGCAACAACAAATCAATGTATATGTATTATTATTTTTAGAAGTGGAAAATATGTGTACAAACCCATCATGAATCAGACGTGTTGCCCTCAATACACAATAAGGTAAGAAGCTCAAAATCTACTACTGTGATTTGACTGCTTCAAATATGTTCAACTATTTGTGTTTACTGCTTTAAATACGTAATACTTGGCGAGTTTATCTACTTTTAATGATACTGTGAAGACAAAATAAGTGCTGTTGGGTTTGTGCATAGGCACATCAGTGGCTCTCTGATGGTTCCCTATAAGCAGCCTGCTAAGTGTACCCGTTTGCCTTTTGCTTCTGGGTTGCAGTCCTGTGATTACTCTCTTGCTTGCTGGATGCAGGTGAATTATAATGCCTGTATCCCACAAACACTGTGTTAGTAACCCAGGTGAGAGAGGCTGTCAGTTAAACAGGGTATGACTAGTTCTAGATATGCTTCTCCTGTGTTGGTGGTTAGTACCAATGCTGTATCTATAAAATGGGTAAGTGAAAAAAATCTAGTGTATTGGCTTCCTAGGAAAACTTTTCTTATGCAGTGCTTCAGGTCATCTTGGCATATTTTAGTGATTATTGTGATAGACACACAAAACATGGCATAAAGAATATATTGCCTTGTACTGCATAATATCAATTTTATTAACTCAAAAGTGGTGATAAAATATTTGACCACTTAATATAATGAAAGTTAAGAAATAGAAAACACATATATAGTGTCATTTTTTACAGTGGTTCCTGAACCTA
The DNA here is from genome assembly GCF_000696875.1 of Nestor notabilis. Taxonomy (NCBI): domain Eukaryota; kingdom Metazoa; phylum Chordata; class Aves; order Psittaciformes; family Psittacidae; genus Nestor; species Nestor notabilis. The sequence continues at coordinate 2,364 of NW_009925059.1, forward strand.
TTATTTTTCTGAAATAATCTTTCACAAAAGGAATGGTGGTAATCTTTTCTTTTTAAGGTGCCAGGCTTTGCATTTTCAGACCTCCAAATCTCACAAGAAAGTTCTGAAGAAAATGCTCAAATTTCTTTCCAAAGGAGATGTTTCGAAAGTAGTGAGTGAAGGTAAGAAAGTCTGTGTGTTGGAAAACCAATACTGATGTGTGAAAGGAGGATCAAGTACCTGCTTGAGTGATCAAATGGCTGATATGCCTTGATCCAAGGGCTGGAGCAGCTCTGCTCTGGAGCCAGGCTGAGAGAGCTGGGCTGGGGCAGCTGGAGAAGAGAAGGCTCCTGAAGGGGACACCTTAGAGCAGCTCCAGTGCCTAAAGGGGCTCCAGGAGACCTGGAGAGGGGCTTTGGACAAGGGATGGAGGGACAGGACAAGGGCAATGGCTTGAACCTGCCAGAGGGGAGATTGAGATGAGCTCTGAGGCAGAAGCTCTTCCCTGTGAGGGTGCTGAGGCGCTGGCACAGGGTGCCCAGAGAAGCTGTGGCTGCCCCATCCCTGGCAGTGTTCAAGGCCAGGTTGGACACAGGGGCTTGGAGCAACCTGCTCTAGTGGAAGGTGTCCCTGCCCGTGGCAGGGGGTTGGAGCTGGATGAGCTTTAATGTCCCTTCCAACCCAAACCATTACAGGATTCCAAGATTTTTTGATATACATCCCTACATAAAGGCCTGGGTAGGTTGTGTGTATAGTGTTTTGAATCAAGAGCCCACAGACCAAACTGTGCAGCTGACTAGCTCTGTTCAAGTATGTGTTTTCTTACTTTTTGCATAGACCATCTTATTTTCTTTTCCATCTCTGGGCATGTGCTTATTTTCTGTCTGGGTGCTGTAGAGAGTTAGACCCTGCTTTTACCTGCATCACAAAAGTGGTAATCTGGGGAGGACTATGCAGGACAGGGGGTGGCAGAGAAAAGGAAGAGCAAGCAGGGAAAGGGGGGTTTTTCTTTCAGGTGATTCAACAGTCCCACTCCATTTATCCAACACCAACTAGTATTAATGGTGTAAAGTGTGAGCTGTGGTCATACAGAGAGAAATTCGCTCATGCAGTTGTTAATTACTTACAGAAGAGCCTATGGATTCCCATATAGACAATGTGGTCGCCTGCGATTTTGCCTACAAAGGTGAATCTCACATCAGTCAGTCTGAACTGACTCCCCTGAGCGTGGATCACACTGAGAGGGTGGAGAATGAAGATGAGGACCCAGGAGAAAAGAAAGAAGAGGGGAATGTGCAGAAGGTGGAATTGGATTCTCTACAGCTTTGTGCAGATAAAGAGACACCAGTCCCTGGAGAACCTTCGCATTCGGCTAAAGTTGCTCACGCACCACCTAAGCCAGGTAGTAACTGGAATACACTGTCATGATTTCACATGTTGTTGAAGTCCTTGGTTTAACCTTGCCTAGTACATCAATAATAATTTCTTTCTATTTCCAATACTCTTCCCAGTTTATGGAATTTTATGATATAAATTGAGAGGTGCTGCATAGTACTTTTCTTAGTTTTTCCTGAAATTTGCATTGATTTTCATTATATTTATGTATGTATTTATTGGGAATAGGTATCTGTAGCTGATAGTTTTCTGTAAGGTGATGGAAGCTCGTCAGATGTTGGGACCCGTTTCTGGTTTGGGATACTTTTGTGTGCAGAATAAGATGTACATTCAGCTTCCCCTTTCCACTATAGGATGTGGTGGCTCAGGCTTTGTGTACCTTAAGGAATGGTTCATAGAATCATAAAACATCTCAGATTGAAAGAGACCCATAAGGATCATCAAGTCCAACTCTCTGAGTTGGATTCCATGGCTTTGCAAGACTAAGAGCTGGATACAGCTTTGGCTTCAGGAGTGCTAGTTACTCAGCTAGGTTAAGGCTTAACCTTGCCGCTTTACAGCAGTGGGAAACCAGTTTAAGACTCAAGACATAACACCTTAGGTGTTGTTTTTCTATTTCTTCATTTCTGCAGGTTGTCTTCTTCTAGTAGAGTTTGTGTTGTTTACACCCTGTGAAGAACTTGTTTAAGACTATATTTTTTTATGCTCTCACAGACTATTTGCCACAGATCTAACTGGCATTGGAAACACATTCAGTATATTTGGTGTGTAGTTATTTTGGAGGATTAAAGAAAATTGTATAGCTTTCTGCTGATTAGAAAAAAAAAAGAAGTACAGATACTTCTGGTCCTCCATAAAGAATGACATTTTCTAGGTGAGCTTTTTAATCCATTTAGGAGCTTTCCTTGTTTTATATTTTGGCTGACTTTAGACTAGAAAAGCAGTACCACTGGAGGACGTGAGCATCCCGGAGGAGAAGGACTTGGGGGTGTTGGTCAATGAAAAGCTCCCCATGACCCAGGTTAGGTGTGTGCTTGAGCCCAGAACCCACCCTGTGCTGGGCTGCACCCCCAGAGTGTGAGCAGCAGGTCAAGGGAGGGGATTCTCACCCTCTGCTGTGCTCTGGGGAGCCCCCCCTGCAGCCCTGATCCAGCTCTGGGGAACAGCACAAGAGGGATGTGGAGCTGCTGGAGTGAGGCCAGAGGAGGCCCCGGAGCTGCTGCGAGGGCTGGAGCAGCTCTGCTCTGGAGCCAGGCTGAGAGAGCTGGGCTGGGGCAGCTGGAGAAGAGAAGGCTCCTGAAGGGGACACCTTAGAGCAGCTCCAGTGCCTAAAGGGGCTCCAGGA
>NW_009925059.1:5122-24483 GCF_000696875.1 Nestor notabilis
TTGCAGGCCTCCAGTGGGGACATGGAGATGAGCTCTGAGGCAGAAGCTCTTCCCGGGGAGGGTGCTTAGGCGCGGGCACAGGGTGCCCAGAGAAGCTGTGGCTGCCCCATCCCTGGCAGTGTTCAAGGCCAGGTTGGACACAGGGGCTTGGAGCAACCTGCTCGAGTGGAAGGTGTCCCTGCCCATGGCAGGGGTTTGGAACTGGATGGGCTTTAAGGTCTCTTCCAACCTAAACTGTTCTTTGTCCTGTAGACATATTTTTTTAAATAAGTAATGAAAAACTCTGGTTTATGGGAAGCAAACAAAGTGGCCATTGACAGCAGATGGCAGCCTTGGGTAAAGATTCTGTGGGTGAACCGGCCTTTCGTTTGAGAAAGGTGAGGTATGGGCTTCAGTTCTGTTACAAATAACACTAGGTAAAACTTTAGACACTGGAAACACACATAAAGAAAGCTTGAAATATTGTTTGTACTCTTTGGGTTTACTTCTATAGAGGAGAAATACAGAATCATAGAATCCCAGAATGGTTTGGGTTGGAAAGGACCTTAAGATCATCCAGTTCCAACCCCCTGCCATGGGCAGGGACACCTCACACTATACCATGTCACCCAAGGCTCTGTGCTTCTTCCTTTCTGGAGGTTTAAAAGGAAATATAAAAGCGAATAATAAATGCATCAGAAAGCTTATTTAATTAATCTTTAATATTTTTTAGTGTAGATGGTGTCATAGGTCAAATGTAGTTTAAAATTTTCCAGATAGAAAGATGTTTAGTTTTCATCGTGGAAAATGTAGACTTGTTCCATAATCAGATTGTTTAATTGCATTTTTATTCCATTATAAGCAAACCAGGTCATTGTCCCATAGGAATAATGGGCTGTTTCTGCACAGTTTCAGATGGAAAAGAAGGTTTGCTTATGTCTGCATGCACATTCATTGTTTTAAGAAGTTTTTTGTGCTAACTTTCAGCTTATAGAAGATAGGAGACATGAAACAGATCCTGATGCAGATGAAATACTCATTCGTCAACTGTATCATGAGTATTTTAAATAAACTCTTCCTCTGACTTGTTTGCCTGTGGACAGGTCACATAAGATCTGTAATTTCCTCATAGGATTTGTCCTTCTCTGGTGAATAATTTTAGCTCTGTGGGTGAAACAAATACTCCAAAACCTTAGCTGAGAGATGAGAATTCTTGATCATAAATTCTGCTAGTGCAGTTGTGGGGATGTCTAAGGAGTGCCAAAATGGTACTAGCTCCTCTTCTAAGTCCCTGAGATGCTCTCAGCATTTCAGCTGTCATAGAGGAAACCAGACTGGAATTTTCTGGGTGAGCCATTAAGAGCTTGCTACTAACTTGCCCCTGGAATACACTTACAAGCTCTGTAAAGTCTGTATGATATGCACATTAAGAAGAAGAGTTTATGTCCTTACTAATGCTTAAAGATTTATCCCAATACAAAGCATTTTGCCAGTTTCTGATGTCTGTATTGCTAAAGAAAGATGCAGGCAGTGGCTCTGAGGGCTACAGTTCTTTGCAAGTGAAGTGACTCTAACCCTATCAGTGAGCTTTCACAATACCAGTGCACTCACCATTTCCAGTTTGTGGAAGGATACCAGTGTTCTCATTGTTCATGGGAAGGTTTGAAGTGGATTGAGGACAAGAAAGGTGGCAGTTTTAGCTCATAAGTTACTGCTAAGAAGGAGGAGAAGGAAAGGAAGGTCCAACTATGCTATCATAGGAGTGCTGAAAAAACAATTTCCATGTAATTTCCAGCCGTTCAAGAGTTAAGTGGGATAAGCTGTAGTTAAGTCTGGGTTTGGATTCTTCTTTACTTCTTGTAAGTATTAAGAGTTGGAAATGTGTTTCCTCCTAATGCTTCACGTGAAAGCACCTCACTGTTCAGGGTACTTTCCCATTTGACAAGGTAAGTCTTTCAAAAGCTGCCAATGTCTTTTGCCAATACATGGCTTTCAGGAGAAAGCTAATGGCTAAAGACTTCTCCAGTACTTTGTCATCATATTTGTCCCAGTTTTGGTCCTGTACGAGATGTATGACACTATTTCCCTGTATGGGTGTAAGTTTGTTTTTTTATACTTACACAAAATTGTTGATATTATGGCTCTTTTTTGGCCTCCAACTCATCTCCCACTGCCCTAAAAAGTAATAAGAAATACAGAATTAGAATTACTTTATATTAGACTAGCTGGTTGCTGATGCAATTTTGAGCGCAGCTTTCCCTCTGTATGCAACGTGCAACAGCAGCTGCAAAGCTGACACAGATATTCTTTGAAAATTGAGTATTCCTTCCACCACTGTTTGCAGCAGTGCAGCAGATTCACACAGGTCTTGTGGTGCCAGTTACTACATGGAATAGCAAATACCTTTATACAGTCATGTCCAAGGTTTAGGTAAATATTAGAGTGTTAGGAAAGAAAAAAGTTTCTTGCTTTTTGTAATTTTTTCAAATTTGAATTTATGGATTTACAATCAGTATTGACTTAAAATTACAGTGTTTGGGGAAATCGGTGCTGCACAGAATCATAGAACCCCAGACTGGTTTGGGTTGGAAGGGACCTTAAAGCTCATTCAGCTCCAACCCCTGCCATGGGCAGGGACACCTTCCACTAGAGCAGGTTGCCCCAGCCTGGCCTTGAAAGTACTTGTAAGTAGGTTATTTGTTTAGTAACATCCTTTCAGTGCCTGTGGGTAACATGGGATCAGCCATCTTTTTTTAAATCATTATTTATTGCAGAAAATCCTGTATGAATTTTTCTAGTGCTGGCATTCTCCTATCTTGGCTTTTTATCTTATATTTGTATTATAAGTATAAAATTAATCCAGCCTCTTCGCTGAGGAATATAAACCACTCGACTTTTTATTAGTGCATGTGTTTGGATTTGTGTTGCTTTAAAAACTAAGTTCTTGTAGTGCTACGTACACTTTTCCATGGTGACACATTTAGTTTCTAGCTTTGACTTCTCTTCTAAGTAAATAGCATGTCACAAACAGAACGTTATAAATGGTTAAAGACAAAGGTAAATTGATAAAAGTGGTCTGATGAGTAAAAGTAGACAATCTGAATATATTTTTAAGCAAAGATGGAAGCTTATGTAGCCTTTTACTCTTCTTTTATGTGATCCTAGTAGCACTGGCAGGGGGTTGGAACTAGATGATCTTAAGGTCCTTTCCAACCCAAACCATTCTATGATTCTATGATAAGGCACTGGTGTTGGCAGCATTTCTATACACTGCATAAGGATTCCAGGTGTCAAAAAAAGAAATGCTTTTTTTATCTGTGTGTGTCTTTTACAGGTGTGTTTTGTAGCCATCTGGATTTTGGATGTGGTAGAACAATTCTCTGTGAATTTGGCTGTGAGGTTTTGTGGTTGTGTTTTTTCCCTTCAGTATTTCAGGCTGATCCTATAGGTGGTTGGATGTAGTATACCATCATACTGTACATTAAATAGGAGCTTTTCTTTGTTTCTGAGAGGGGATGTGGCAAATTGATTTAAGGACAGAGGTAGCAGGAAGTCTTTCATTTTAGTTCTTAAATATATCCGTGGCCCCAGGGTGGAATCGTGGTCAAGGTGTTTCCATGTTAAAGTGCTGCATTAAAACAGCTTTTGGGAAGAATCATTGCAACTTAGCTTGGCACCGGGCGTTGTTGCAGTTGTAAATGTGAAAGACCATGCTATGTTCAGACCACAGTCTGCAATTACTGGTGATTTTAGCCATTCCTTGTCAGTGATTATGTAAGAACTACTTGTTTGCTGCAAAACGTGGTGTTTAATTCTTTGCCTGTGCCCTCTAGGGAAAGGGGCTGACCTGAGCAAACCCCCGTGCCGAAAGGCAAAGGACATACGGAAAGAAAGGAAACTGCAGAAACTCCTTCAGAACCAGATGTGCACAGTGGAAGGCTCTCAGCTTCAAGCAGCAGACCCTGTTTTACTCTTACAAAACTCTAAATCTAAACCAAACCAACCTAAAACCATTGAAGACTTTGTTTTTGTCTCTTTACCTGATGATGCACAACACAAATTAGAGGTAATGTCTTGTTCGCTGGTGTCGGAGGTGGATTAAGGAAAAGTCTAATTAGAGAGGTTTTTATATGCTTAAGTGTTTAGAATCGGTGACTTTATGGGATGATTATAGTTTAAGTCTTGAAATATATATGGTGCTGCATTTTATATACGTATATATGGTGCAGCTGAGCTCTGTGTAACCACAAGAGGGTACTCGTGCACTTGCAATCAGTTGTAGCAGAGCCCTGTGCAGTTACCAGAATAACTTGCAAATTGATTTCATACAGTGTGACTTGAAAATGAAAGACTTTGTGTTAACCGAGTGTTGAATGATGAGAGATTCAATATTTAGTTCTGCAGTGTATAAATGCTTAAGCTATCTATGCTAATGAATCTTGACAAGAAAGCAGTAACTGTTCTTAAAATTAAACAGATAGGAAGACAGCTGCTCTTTGTAACTGCCTTTGGTATGTGTTGATGTCTTTGGAAGCTGTAAAAGCGATGGTAGAAAATTTTGCTTACTGTACTGGTCGCCAGTAAATCTATTAGGAATATGGAGACAGTAAGCTGGAAGACTTGGACTTCCTAACTTCTGTTAATCATAAACCCTTTTTTTTTTTTGCCCTGAAAGCTGGAAAACCATCTGAATACAAGTAATTTCCTGTAGTCACTGGTTATCAATGATGGTATTGGAAAATAAATGACAAGAAGCCATGGAATTGATCCAGCTCACTAACTCCTCCAGCTTTGCTGATGAGTTGTATAACAGACGTATGATGGCTTTGTTTGAACATCTTCATTTAGAAGATGCAGGGAGCATTTAGAAGGAGGATGGTTCCAGCAGTGTTTTCCTAGATTCTGTTTGCTCTTTTCTATGGCTGTCATGTGTGATTGTTGTTTGTCTGTTACATAGACCAGAACCAAAGCTGTTTGTGAAAATAGACCCATACTGAAAGTAACATGTTTTTTTGAAATCAACATGTCCTTAAATATGCTTGAAAGGAAAGGCACTGTTGCATGTGATACCATTCTTTTGGTTAGGGAGGAATCATTTTTGCTAAGAACCATTTGTAATCTATAGATTTAAATTATACAGTTTTGTGTATGTAAAGGTGATGGTGGGGAAGACTGATCATTTCCTATTACAGTTAACTTGTAATTAAATATGGCAACATTGCTTCATCTTCCTCTTTCAATTTGAAAAATGCCAAGGAATCCTCTTGGGTTTATTGCTATAAAAGCAGAGTCTTTAGATGAAGAGCAAAGGATTCTTCCAGCTACACTGGTCCTTTGAGTATTTTTCAGTGTAGTGTGAAACTACAAGAGAAAGGTAAAAAAGTCCAGAAAATCTCTCCCCAATGTCAATCTGCACAGGACTTTTTGGTATTATTTCCTGCTAGCTCTTTGTGTAGTTCTTCTATAGGCATTTTAGTAATCTTTAGTTTGTGGTTTGTAAACTTTGTATGTTACTCTGTAAATATAAAAGCCTTCAGTGGCCTAAATGGAGCTGAAAATTCAAAGGCTATTGGTTAATACAAATTAAATTGGGCAGGAGGTCAGAATTTCTCCCTGTTGTGATTTTTGTGTATGTATAAATATATAATTATTGCGTGATGTTGTAATCATGAATGTGTTTAACTTCTTCTGAAGGTGAGGGTGGTGAGATCATCTCCACCAAGTTCACAGTTCAAAGCCACGTTTCAGGAATCTTACCAGGTCTATAAACGTTACCAGATGGTTATTCACAAGGACCCACCTGATAAACCAACTATAAATCAGGTCAGAAGGCCAAATGCATTTTGGGCAGAGCTCAGCTTCCCCTCTATTTCATGTGTCTTGTTTCTAGGAGAAACAAATGTGGATTTTATATCCATTGTGTATTCAGGAGTGAGTAAAATACTGTCAAAGAAAATCAACATCCTGAAAGTGCAAATTCTTTTGATACCTTTTTGTGAGTGCCACAGATACTTGGTTTTAGTTGCAGACAGAGAAGTTAAGGAAGTTACATGGATGCTGCTGGGTAAGAGGTGGAGAGGATGAGGCTTTTGGAGATAGGTGTTGTGGGCCTTAAAAATGCAAATCTCATAAGAACTAAAACCAGCTGGACATTCAGCTTGATAACTAGTCTCACTGGCTTTGATTTGTAATGCTTCCATAAGGAGGAACTAGCATAATCAGGGCTGAAAATTGATCACACATACAAATTGTTGGTTTAAAGGTCACAGAAGCTGTATAAATTCTCTTAACTTTCAATTTAAGCCCTCCAAAATGCAATCTGTGCACTCCATTTAAATCACCCAGTTTTCTTCTTGTAATGCCCAGGCAGAGCCTAATAGTTACCTGTCAGACATACTACCTCTCTATATGTAGGAAGAATATGTAATTGTTAAACCAGGGCATTGAGTGGTATGCCATTAAAAATAACACATCTTAAAAGTCCTCGAGACTGTGTAATGAAAATGTAATGTGGGTTGGTTAGATACGTAGTCAAAAAAATAGGTTGTATAATTGCTGCTTTGGAGTGTTGTACAGTTTTTATCCTTTAATGAAGATATCAACAGTCAGTTTAAGCTTAGTGTTAGTTGTCAGACTTTCCCCTGTAGGAGGCTATTATGTTTAAAGGAGAAAACTGATTTCAGAGGCTTTGAAGTGGCTAGGAGGAGATCTTTCACTAGCCTTACCTTCAGAAGCATGTTATCTGATGATATGCACTCAAACCAGTCTGCTTCTATCTTCCTTGCTCTGAAGGTGAGGTTAGTACCCGTCTCCTTTGAGGACCCCCAGTTCAAATCATCCTTCAACCAGTCAGCCACTTTATTTGCCAAGTATCAGATGACTGTACACAAGGATACACCTTCTGAGTGTGGTGAGAACGAGGTACAGTTCACTGCATGAACCTTTATGAAAACATGATTTTGAATGCACAGTTAAATAATGGGAAATGGTGTCTCTTAAAGAGTGATTCTAGATGTTAAAATATTGGAGTTTCCTTTTGGAAGGGAAAGCATTGTGGTTTTTAGCAAGGTTCTGTTGTAGGCTTCAGCCCAAGGGAAGCTGAGCTGAAGAGGGAGGGGTTATGTACCATCATAACTGAAAAACTGATGTTATTAATGAGTTACATAGAGCTGCTGTTTGTATATGGTTGTAAAGAGGTCTGGGACTGAGACTTCACTGAAAATGGGATAATAGTATGGAAGTGCATTTTTGATAGCAACAGCATCTTCTGCTTTAAAGCTGTTGGGTACCTTTTCCACATTTCTCCTTGTGTTTTTTGTGGTCTTGCTTAATTAAACAGGTGAAGGTTTTAAAAATCTTGAGTTTCATTCACATGTCATTGCTAAGCAAAACCCACCTCCCAACTAAACTCACCTTGGCAGAAGAAACAGTGCAAAAATATTCCCACCAGCTGCTTGTCTGAGATTCAATGAGAGCACATTGCATATGACTAAAGCCTGGTTTTAAACTGGTGCTTACAGGATGCTGATCCTATTCTAATAATACTAATAGAACTACTTGTGGGGTTCTAAACAAGCAGCAATTCTCCATTTCTCTGGCAGGTGGCACAACATTTTCATCAGTAGAATTAGTAAAGTTGCTACCTCGGATCTGTCATTTCTATCTACCACAGAAGACCAACTTCAATATTGCTCAACTATCTAGTTAGACTTTTGTGTTCTTGAGAGCAATACCTGCAGAAGTGATACCCAGCAAACCGTGGCTGCTTTCCAGGTAGAATAAGAAAACCCCATAATCAGTTTTGGCTTTAGTTCAGAAGAGTGTAAGGAGAGCTTTTATGTGAGCTCTCTCTAATGCTACTGTGGAAAGCCATAACATTTATTTCCCTTTGTTTTGTGAAATAATAGGACTTGTAACAATAAGTAGTAGTCTCTGCTCTTTTTATAGTTGCTGACATAAATTGGATTAATTACAATAATGTAAAAATTGGAAACATGCCAAGAAAGATTGAGCTATTTACTAGATTTGTACCAGCCATTACCTGGTCTGATTTAGGGACTTGATTTGTCTCCTATGATGGATGTATCTCAGCTCTAATGCTTAGATACAGCATATATACCACCATGCTTTTGCTCTGAGGACCTGGTTGCTGCAGAGAGGGTGCTAAGAACTTTATAGACTTATTCTTTATTTAGAACTATGAATTTATTTTGAATACAGTCATTACAATGTGGAGAATCAAGGGCAGAATCATAATGGTTCTTGCAGTTGGGTTCTGAACAGCAGTTAGCTCCCAGTTTAGCTAAAAATCTCTGGGTTGGACTGCATGGTTTGGTGTAGATTGGGTTTAATCACCCGTGGAATAAGGGAGGAAAGCTTATAAAGATGTATTAAGGACAGTTCAGGATTCTACCATCTTAAAGTATGAAGTCTATGATGGGAATTGCTGTCAAATAGGAAGGAGATTGATTTGTATTTACTTCTAATAGTTTAATGGATTTTTATCCTCTTTTCCCTTGTTACTTGCCATAGGTATTTTCCTGCTTTCCAGAGAGAGAAGATAAAGGCAGTCATGTTTATGCAGGCCTTAGTATAATATTCCAGAGGAGACGTAAGACCTTCTCTGGAGTATCTAGTAAATGTACAAACTCAGCCTGATGCTGATGGGTTTTCATTTAGGTCCCTCTTTAGCACTAGTAAATTCTGTTGTGTGTTCACGTGGCTGGTTAAGATCTTTCTGTTCAACAGTTATTGGGCACTAAAGCTCTGTCACTTCAATCAAAAGCATTTTGTATTCAATCCCTGCAGGAAGTAAACTGAATAATACTTTACACAAAATGTATTTTGATGTAGCTGAGAAGCCTTTTTTCCTTTTCATACTGTGTGGGAGGAGAATTATCTGAATCGCTTTTAAGAACAGAAGGTACCAAGGAGGGTAAAACTGATCCAAGTTATTGAGACGAAGGGTGGAAAATGCTATTTGAAAGACCTCAAACTTTTTTCTTCTTCCTCTTTTTTAGACTTTACTGTATCATACAGACATTATGGAGCCAAGCAGATTTTTAAGTAAAGATAGAATAAAATCCTGTCCTATACGCAAGGCTTTTTGTCAGGGGAGTCACAAGTCTGCATTGGCCTTTAAACTGGCAAACATCCAGGAATTTGTTTTGCATCTAAAAATTAAATATAGCTTTTAATCTGTGCAAACTAGTCTGTGTTTGGGGGATGAACCTCCTTTTCAGGGAGATCTTGCATGCTTTTGTGTCTGAAAAGTTTCTAGTTTAGGAAAAGTATTATACATTTGGCTGAACTCTTCATATTCAGAAACCTGTCTACATTTAAATTCAGAATCCACCAGAAATTGTTATGGGACATGTTAACAACTTCATTTTGGAATATAATCTTAGATTGTTGGCATTACATTACACTGTCAGCCTATATTAACTGCTAGGCTAGTTTAGTATTGTCCTTATTACATTAAGAGACAATTTTAGGAATAGATTTAGAATTTTGGTGATTATATGAAAACAGAACTAATGGGGAAAGTTATAAATCAGTTCACAATATTAACAAAAGGTCTGTGAACCATGAAGCTGGCTATGGCTCGATGAGTGTAAAAGCAAGCCCTCTCCTGCACCTCTGTAATCTGTATACATCTTTTCATCAAGATTTTATGGGAGAAGGGGGAATACATGATTTCTGGGATAGGGAATCCATGGAATACTTGATACCAAAGATGACTTTGGACTACTGGGTGTTCTCTGGTTGGTGCCGCTTTGAGACCGGTGATAAATGGTGTTTCAGTTCCCTTTGACAGTGGCTTTTTCTGAATTTTGGCTCTTCCTCCTTGCTTCCTCTTACTCTTCTTCTTCTGTATCTCTGATGGATGTTGCAGTGGCACTAATGATAGTGTGTGTTCATTAAAAAGAATTCAGTTTGACATTTTGCTGGGGAGAGTCCTGCCATGTATTTCAGTGATGCAATACCAACTCCTGATAGAGGCAGTGATTTCTGTTTGTTCTAATAAAAAGCAGGGTAGAAATTCCATAGTGGAATAAACTAAGTCCCAAAGTTTCTTCTGCCCCTGTGGTGATGAAACTCGTCTTTCCTATGGAAGTGTCATCGCAGTCCTGAGTACCGCTCTTGCTGGTGAGTAGAGAGTTTGATGAGGTAGAATGATACCTGGTATCTGTCAAATAAGTTGATATTCTAAGTTAATATAATGGCTTTAAACTGACAGAGTGAAGATTTAGATTAGACATTAGGCAGAAGCTCTTCCCTGTGAGGGTGCTGAGGCGCTGGCACAGGGTGCCCAGAGAAGCTGTGGCTGCCCCATCCCTGGCAGTGTTCAAGGCCAGGTTGGACACAGGGGCTTGGAGCAACCTGCTCTAGTGGAAGGTGTCCCTGCCCGTGGCAGGGGGTTGGAGCTGGATGAGCTTTAATGTCCCTTCCAACATAAACCATTTTAGGATTCTATGATCTAACAGCTCTCAGCTAGGTTAGTTCTTTAGCTATATTCAGTTCTTGTGCTAAAAAAACCCCTAGTACCTGTCATACCAAGTGGAGTTTTACACATAACACTGTCATGTAAAAATTTGAAATCGAGTACTTTTTTCTTCCTGCCTCTTTCCTGGTGAACTTAATGGTTGCTCTGGGGGCACCAATACGATAACACCTTGTCCATTAATGTGATTTTGAGGCTTTTTACAGTAGTCTTTGTCTTTAAGAAACACGGCTCAAGTGTAACTGAAACAAGTTATGTGGCAGTCACACAAGTTAGAAAACATTTCCATAAAAGATCATAAAAAATTCTACAGTAGTTTCCAGAAAGAGCAAGAGTTGAACAGTTTATTGCTGTTTAGATCTCCCGAAGCAAACGTTTTATTTAACTTCTCATGAGTGTTGTATAATGACAAACCTGAAGAAAAATAGAATGTGTCTCCATTCCCACTGCAGAGCTGACTGGACACTCTTTGCTTTGTGCTTAACCAAATATTTGTCTTGGAAGAAAAGAATTTCACAACACACAAAAGAGACACTGTTTGAGAAGGTGCAAAGAATTACTGTAATAGGTGTAGTGGGGTTTTTTTTTTACATTCCCAGTGTTTTTTGAATTGCCTCCCAGAAATCTACTTGAACTACTATAGAGAGCTGAGTGAGTAGTGTGGGACATGCCAAGGAGCACGTTCGGATCCATTTGAAAGCTGAAATCAGCAGCCAGTTGCACACTTTTAGGTCTCTCTAACCTAGTTTCCTCTTTCTTTTTTAGCATTCTAGTGAGAGAATACTTGAAAACTCAATAGCTTTGTGGTTATTTTTAACCTGCTGTCCTTGCCTTGGCAGCCGTGTACTTTTATAATGCTCTCAAATTAGTTCTTTTATCATTTTGGGTGATGGCAGCAGTAAGCTGATGATTGGCTCTTCGTGGTTGCTGCTGCAGTGAGCTCACATTGCAGATCTCTGCTAACACTGATTTAAAGTATTCCTCTATCAGCCTGATTCCTCCCATTTATTTGTGTGCCCCTTGTGACTGTAGTGCTGCAGATTCATGGATTTTAGGCTTGCAATGCCTGTAAGAGCCAAAAAATTTACTCATCCACGCAATTAAGTGGCTTGTCCACAGTCATATCATTTCAGTTTAGATTCTTCTTGCATCAGTTTACATTGTTCTTCCTAGTTTGACACTCAGTTTTCTATGTATCCATATAAAATTAAAAAGCCTTTACACTAAGATTAACAAATCTCCATTATTTTGAGGGTAATTTTCGTCTGAGCAGACAAAGCCACAGGGACTTTTGTCACTCCATAAGGTAGTTGAAATTGTAATTCTGAAATGTAAGTTCTGTCCCACCGGCAGTTATTTCTATTTTGTTAATCCAGTTCTTGTACAGAGAACAACAATTGAGTCATGAATTTGAACTTTAGGTCTTCTCTTGTGTACTATGTTTTGAAGGCTCTTCCTTCACCTGCTGTGGTCTGGGGATGTCTCTGAAACTGTATTTTATGAGAATTCCTATATTTTTGTAAGTCAGTGTTGAAAATGCTGAATAGTGCCAGTCCCGGAATAAGTCTTTCTAGATCTTGGGCAGAAGCTCTTCCCTGTGAGGGTGCTGAGGTGCTGGCACAGGGTGCCCAGAGAAGCTGTGGCTGCCCCATCCCTGGCAGTGTTCAAGGCCAGGTTGGACACAGGGCCTTGGAGCAACCTGCTCTAGTGGAAGGTGTCCCTGCCCGTGGCAGGGGTTGGAGCTGGATGAGCTTTAAGGTCCCTTCCAACACAAACTAGGCTGGGATTCTGTGACAGCTCAAAGCTGTTTCTCCTGAGCAGGCTATGATGTTTGACATCAGTAACACTTGCCTGCAGAAAGTTCCTGAGACACCAGGTGAAACTGTTCCAGTTTAGCATCCAATGCACCTGAACATCTCTTCCCCTGTTTGCAATAGGCTTTGGGTGTTAACATTCTAGTTTAATTACAACTCTTTAAAGTGTGCATGTGCTTTTACTTGAGCAACTAGTTTTGGGTTGAACCAAATCTTTTATTTTCCTGTCCTTCCTGCCTTGATTTATTTCTCAGTGATGCGTTCATCTCTTAGTTTTATTAATTCTATTTAAGCTTATTTCCCCTTGTTCTGTTAGTTCTTTCTGGCAGTTGCAATTAGTTTGCACCAAAGGAAAAATGTTGTGGATTTCATATATATTTTATAGTTTTTGAAAGACTAAAGTTTATGTAATTCAGTTTGAAATTACAATTGGAAAAGCATGGCTTTGTGAAAGGAATTCTAATTGTGCTTGTGTGACAGATTGAGTTGTTTTACATGCAGCACCAGCTTTTGACTGTGTTTCTTTCATGGTTTATTGAATCCTTTTTGAATTGCATTCACAATAAGCTTTCAGTATTAAATGAGTTTGTTAATTTGGAAATGGAATCTTATGTTTATTTCAGTTTGAATAAATGTATAGACTCCATATATCCCTGGCTTAGGATGAAAGTGCTGTGGGTTTGGTCTAGTGGAAGGTGTCCCTGCTTGTGGCAGGGGGTTGGAATTGGATGAGCTTTAAGTTCCTTTCCAACCTAAACCATTCTAGGATTCTAACATTTGGGAGGGGAGAGTGTTGAGAAGGTAAGGGCAGAGGCCAACTGATCTAAATTCATTAAATTCTCCCTTAAAAAAACCCCAAACAACAAACCCATAACAAAAGATTGTTGGGATTTGGGGTAACTGTTTCTTGATTGACTTCTAGAGAATCAGTCCTTTGAAGCTTTCTAGGACTTGCTTAAGAAAATTACCTAACCTGAGATACAAGTATCGACAAGTAAACTAATATGTAACAAGACTTGCAGTGGTGTTTTCCCCATCAGATTGTGATACAAATTCAAGCACAGTTAAGACTTTGTTTTCTAGCCAGCAGTATAGATAGCTGTAACAGTATATACTCCCTAGCAAGCAGAAGTCATGCTTTAGCTGTACTTGAAGCCCCCTTTGCCCTCAAACCCAAGGGATTATTCAGCAGGGCCTGGAGAACTGATAGAACTATTTGAACAGTGCCGTTGGCTCCGTTTTCTCACCCAGAGGCTTTAACTTGCACTATAAAGCTAAAGTTACAGATTAAGAACTATTGGGGGTCTTCTGACATGAAAATTAATAGCACATGGTTGATTATTTCTGAAGCCTGCACATTCTAAAGTCACTGGCTGTAAGGACTGGTGCAGCCACAGTGTAGGAATTTGTAACTCTGTTCTTTATTTAATGGGAATGCAGCTCAATAATTCAAATTCTGGATTACTTTTTATTTCTCTTTAAGTATTATCTTTTTTTCTCCCCTCTTTTTTTCTCTCCCTATCCACCAAATCAACCCCTAGAATTTAATTAAGATAGAGCATTTGGTTTAATAAACTCTGAACAATTTAGAGGGTGGTGACTAGGTCTGAAATGGTTCATTATAGGAAATGCACAATCCCCTGTCCTCACCTTACAGAAATTCAGCGTTCTTCCGTGAGGTCTGTGTCCAAAGGGTTACCATTCATCCATAGATCAGCTACTGCTATATGCTTGAGGGGGAAAAATCTGAAGTAGATGATCTTAAGGTCCTTTCCAACTCTAACAATTCTATGATTCTATAAGTAAGACTTCTGCAAAACTGTGATTCTTTTAGCATCAGCAGATGCACTCTCTTACAGACACAGTCTTAGAGAAGGTTCAGGTTGTGTTCACTTTGAGCTACAATGAGACTGGTGCAGTTAATCTTTGCAGATCGATATGTATGTCTACCAGAGGCTGTGGTTTTATTTCTAAGACCTGTTCTATAGCACCTTCTGAAGAAAAGGAGAAGTTTTAATGACATAGGTTGTGTACAGAACTCTGTCCTAAGTCAGCAACTTACAGCATCAGCCCTTTTTATTGTTGCCTTCCTTCCTCTCCTCACCTTCTCTGGGAAAACCAGGATGACTGGCAGGTAATCACCCCACTTTTTGCACTCGCCTTTAAATGGAATAATCTAATTAATTTCAGAAATTCGTAGAGACTTTGACAACAAGTTCGTTACACCAATCATGTTTTTATAGGTGTCATATTCGTTTTATCAAACTTTGAATGAAAAGCTCCTACTTGCTATTACTTCGCAGTTTGCATAATGCTGATATATTAAATCATCCAGCCCTTACAGGAGCGGGGATTAATCCGTGTAACACATAGCAGCTTTTTAACAAAGGGATGTTTTGGGGTTAGAAACAGACCAGAACTTTATAACACGTTTAATGTGGAATCCATCAATAAGGAAGTATTTGTATCAAATAAGTAAATGATGGTAAATGAATACTTATTATGTTTTATTACTGTTAGGATCTTGAATAAGTTCCAGCTCATTAAAACTTTGCTTTTTGGGTTGATTATCGGCAGGACATCGCTTTGTATTGAGTGAAGAATGTAGGTTTGAAAATGCTTGCACTTTCAGGAAGTTGATTTTCTTTTCCTTTTTGTTTCCTTTTCTTCTTCCTCCTCTTTAGACTTAAAATGAGCTTGCTTATGATTCTGAATGTAAATAGACTTAATAAATTTGCATTGAGAGAGATGAGGGCCCTTCCCCCCCCCACTTTAGTGATGGGGCAGGTAGCAAGGGGATGGTGGGAAAAGGATCTCTGTCACAAGCAGGGTAATGGGTAATTTAAAATGAAGACACCAGAAACAGACCTGTATTATAAGATAATAATTCTCTCAAATCACATTTTAAAAGCACTTTGGGTGGTTGATTCTTATATCTATTTATACTTCTAAACAAAACTGAATGTGGGAGTTAATAGGAATTTTATTTTACCTCTTAAAATCTGATGGTGTTCTTCAAACAGATGGTTTTGGAAGACTGTGTTTGACTGTTGCTGTATCCTGATGTACTGATAATGTTTTTCTTCCTTTTCTACTTTGCATATTTGGACTGTCTTTCTGGGCACATATTTCTGATGAATCTACCTCGATGCAGTTCACACGATTCCTCTGTGACTCTCCTCTGGAGGTATGTATCCGTTTTAGATTCAGGTTTTGAAATGAATGTGTTCTTTCCTCTCCTCTCCCTGGAGACAGCAAACCATCATGATGTAAGTGGTATAGATGGGTTGCACAGTGCTTGTATCATCACTAACTGGTGAGGAAGGTAGCATTGTGTTTTCAAGAGAGTCTGAGGACTCTTATGCTGGATAATCAGCTGGATAATAAGCTACCACTGAATTTCATGTCACTCCATTAAGAGCCAGTAGCAGAAAGTGCTGTGTCTTTCCTGTTCTTGGTTTATTTCTATGAAAGAAAAGAATGTATTACTAGATAACTTCCTAAACTTGAATTTGACTAGAGTCTGAGTTAAAAGTTACAGGGAGATGCTGTTGTTTCATTTCAAGCAAGCAAACTGCTATGGATTTCTTGCACTTTCTTGTTAGTCTTAAAGAGTTAAGTACTGTGTGACTGTAATGAAATTGTCAGGTTATAGTAATTACACCAGTAATGTGATATGTCACAGCTTGACTGAATCCATGTGTGGAGAGTTTGTTGCTTTTCTCTGCCGAGTCCACTGGCCTTTACATTCCTGAAAGCTGAAGAGTAATAGAGCTCATTAGACTTTATAGGAAAAGGGCTTTTATCACCTCGTCAACTCAGGCAGCAGACTGCCATTATATTCTTCATTTGGTATGGCTACGTAGATGTTGATGCTCGCTTCCCTGCCAGGTTTACACCAGTATTGTTACTTACAGACACTTTTTATTGACATTTCCAAGCTTGAATTCAATTTTGTGTGGCACCACTACACATGTCTTCAATTAGAGGAAGTTAAATAAAAGGGGTTGTATATCAGAGGCCAGAGGATTCTTGAAATTCTTTATGCTGAAGCAGTTGCCACAAGCAAAGGTAGTACTGTGTAGTCTGTTTACTCTTTGGAGGAAAAAGAATGGAAGGTTGACATTTTACTTTCATTCGTTCAATTTGTCATTTTTTGCACTGTTGATGTTGTTATTAGCTGCAAATAATATGAACACCCAAACTCTTCCTGGCTTTTTTTTATTTCCTCATTTTAATTTTCTCTTTAGTTTGTTTTGGCTATGGGCTCTGGCACAAAAAATGAGTAACTTAAAGATACAGTGTGTAGTAGCAGAAAGCAAGGCAATTTTGTAGCAATAAACAGGGTAATGTAGAGAGAACTGTTTGGGTGGGTTTTATTCATGCTTGCTTAGAAGCTACATTTAAACACTTGCCATTTGACCACTTCATATAGGCAAATACTACCTTGTTTGGAGGGGTAAAGCTATAATGTTTAAGAGCTGCAGGAGTCATAGCCAAAAACCAGTGTGGCCACATGCCCTGTTGCTGCCATGTGAGGATGTTTATGGCAAAAGGGCACAGGGAAAACATGGACTGCTCAGGGTGATTCCTAGTTTTTGGTGCTTGACTGGGAGGGTGTTTGGGCCCATAGTTGTATCAGCATCACTAGTGATTATATCTGCCCTTGTCCTTCCCAAGTTGTTCCATGACATTGTGATGCGCCAGTTGGAATGAGCCTCAACACTCAGATGCGTTGTGGCATTCCACAATTGAATGATGATTTTGTTTTGTTTTCAGATCCTTCCCTAATTGCTCTTTTGTCTGTTTCCATCTTGACTGATGCTATGTATTAAATGGATGACTTCATAAAACTGCTCTCAAAAGCATCTTTCTGAGTGAATTGCTAATTGATACCCGTTGTCCTGGATGTGTGTCTAGCAATATTTTTCCCCCATGCATTTATGTTCTGTGGATTTATGAACATTTGATATTTCCTCTACCTGTTTAATCACTCAGTATTATGGATCTTCCTGTAGCTGTTTACACTCAGCTTTTGTTTATTCATCTTGATTATTTTTAAATCACCAGCTCAGTTTACCGCAACATTGTTCGGTGATTCACCTACCAGTGCAGAGAACAGAACAGATCCACCACGATGGAAAGTGAGCTGCTTTCACAGAATCCCAGCCTGGTTTGTGTTGGAAGGGACCTTAAAGCTCATCCAGCTCCAACCCCTGCCACGGGCAGGGACACCTTCCACTAGAGCAGGTTGCTCCAAGCCCCTGTGTCCAACCTGGCCTTGAACACTGCCAGGGATGGGGCAGCCACAGCTTCTCTGGGCACCCTGTGCCAGCGCCTCAGCACCCTCACAGGGAAGAGCTTCTGCCTCAGAGCTCATCTCAATCATCTCCCCTCTGGCAGGTTAAAGCCATTCCCCTTGTCTGGTCATTGCCTGCCCTTTCTATTATGTGAATGATCATTTGTTCTCACTTGGTTTACCATAATCCATGTTTAGATGCTTTTGAATTCTAAGGAACTGGAAGATGTTTGTGAAACTAGATCTTTGCTCTTTGAAAAGCACATCAGCTTCTGCTCTGCATTATTTGCTTTATTGGTATGTGTTATTTTTTAGGAGATCTTGTAACAACTGATACTGTTACATATCTGTAATTCCCAGGATCACCTTCTGTAGAATGTCATATTTTAGTCACATTCAATGCACTACTCAGGACTAAAATCAAAACCCATTTCATTTGGAGATCTTGGGCAACTGCTTTTTTTTTGCATATAGTGGTGTATGTAGCACTATGATGTCTATGGGGTGATACTCAAAGTCTCTTGCTGCTGAAGTGCCTTGTACCTTCACAGCTTCACTAATCTTTTTAGCATTTTAAGCTTGCTATAACTGTCCTGATTAAATAGCTGACAGTATAGCTCACATGCTAGACTTTTCCAGCAGGGTACACAAGTTAGCTCTGTAGACAGTGTCTCACATTTTGATGTAGTGAGTTGATTTACTTTGTTTTGATACAGAATTGTTCAGGTTGGAATGGACCTCTTGAGATCCAACCAGTCCAGCTTGAGCAGGGTTGGCTAGAGCAGATTGTTGGGGACCATGGGTTTTGAATATCACCAAGGCTGGAGGCCCCACAGGCTCTCTGGCCAGCCTGTGCCATAGCTTGACCACCTTCTTGGGTAAACCGTGTTTCCTTGAATGTATTGTAATTTGCAAGCATTGCTTCTTGGCCTGTCAATGGTAACTACAGAGAAGAATCTGGCTCCTTTATCTTCATTCTCTCCCATCAGGTATTTCCACATGTTGATAAAACCTCCCCATGTACCTATCCTTGAGGCTGAGGAGTAGCAGCTTTATCAAGCTCATTGTATACAGCAGATGCTCAAGCCCCTTAATCATCTTTATGGCCCTTATGGACTTGCCTCAGTAAGTCTGTGTTTTAATTGTACTGGGAAGCCCCACCAGTGCTGAGCAGAGAGGAGAGCTTACCTTGCTTGATGGGCTGGTGCAGCCCAGGATGCTTTTGGCTTCTTTTTCTTCTGTGAGGGTGCCTTGCTGGCTTATTTTAACAAAACATGCAGTGCTACCTCTGTGCTGACACAGTATTTGCAGGCTGCTTTCACAGCATCTCCACTAATCCCCAATGAGAGGAGGACATCGTACTGAAAAGGAAATATGTTGCTAACCAAGAGATAGAAATCAGCCATATGGCAGGTTGTGTGTGTGTACCTTTGGGAAGGGAACTGCTGGAATGAATCAGTTTACTTATTCAGCAAATAATTTCCACTGGAGTGTAGAAGACCAGGGTTTCCTGGCTTTTTCTTTTCTTTGTGTAAGGGATAGCATGGATTTCATAGCTTCCTCCTGCCTCCATCCACAGCAGAGGGTAAAATGGAAAAGTGCAAGAAAGGGAATCTCATGGAACTTTAGAGAGAAAAATAATCATGCAGTTAGTATGGTCAGGACCCATTTTGGGTGAGTGTGCAGTGCCTTCTGCAGTTCACACTGGCATGTGGGTTGACAAATGCAATTTCCATAATAATAATAGTAATAATAATAATAATAA
>NW_009925060.1:0-22473 GCF_000696875.1 Nestor notabilis
GGGGCAGCAAGCCGCAGAAACGGGCAGGAACAGCCTGCTCTTGCCCCTGGGGGCATTGTCCTCCTTTCAGAGCAGCCTTCCTCCTTGACCTCCGGGGTTTGTAGCTCCACCGAGTGCTAAAACTGAGTGTGCTTCGAAATGTAAACACAGGGCAGGATGGTTTCTGGCTTCTGTAGGGGAATGCAAACACGATGAAATCCCCTCACAGGCCTTCCCTGTCCTCTGCCTCCTGGATAGGAGCATGGAATCAGATGTAATCACTCGAAGCATTGCTAAAATATGACCCATTGAAAGTAGCAAAGAAAAAATGCTATTGTATCAGCATCGATACACAAAGTGCCCTAATCCCCATCGCTTTCTTTGCCTGCAGGAAAACTTTCTTCGATTTTCCTCTCCTTTCCAGGCTTAATGATCAATTAAATAAATACCAGCTTCAAATCACCTTTCCTACACTTCCTTTCTCTTCCCTCCCCCAGCCCTCGCGTTGCAGACATCTGTTTCTGGCTGCCTGGGTTAAACTCTTCCCTTTGAGCCTCGATGTGCTGGGGGCCGGGGCAGGGAGAGGCTGGGGGAGGGGAGCCTGGTTCTTGTCCTTTGACCTCTGTTGGGAAAAGAAAAGCGGGTTAAAAGGTCAAGGAAAACAATTGCAAGGCTGCTTTTGCTTGAATAGCATGCCAAATAAACTTATCCCGGGGATTTGGAATGATCCTTTTATGGGAATTTCTACCTCCCCCGGGGTTGTGCACGCTGACTTTATGGGAGCTGAGGGCACGCTCAATTATTTTGAGGGGGAGGGAGTGGCTGTGCTTCAGCTCTTCTCGGCACCGTTGTTGAGGACACAGAAATACAGAGGGGGAGGAGGAGGGCTCTGCAGCCTGGTTTAACTCTGGTGAGCTTCCCTGAAATTTGTCAGCTAATACAGCCACTCCTTCATTTTTTAATCATTTCTAATCTATAACATCGATGTTTAAAATCAAGAAAAAAAAATCTTGGGCCTGGCTTGCCTTCTGCACAAAGTGCACCACTGTGTCTACATTTATGAAGTTAGTGCTGTATATGAGAGCAAATGTTTCCCTAACTCTGTATAAAAGAGTATTTTATTATCAATAGGTGCCTGGTAGTTATAGGTGCTAAGAGCTTTCTTTGAAAAGCTGCTCTAGAGGTATATTTTGGTGTTCCTACACTGTTAAAATTTCACCTGTGTAAACTGGTAAGCCAGCATCTTCGTAGAGGAGTGAGCCTCTTGGAGTGAACTCATTCACATGGCTTAAAATTCTTTCTGGGGAAAAAAAAAAAAAAACTTTTAAAATATACAAAATATTTCTCATTCTTGGCTTTTGGGGGTTTTGGTTTTGTTTGGGGTTTTGTTTTTTGGGTTTTTTTAGAGTTATAAAACAAAGGGCATTTTAAAAAATAAATGTTTCTGAAGGCAGGAAATCATCATTTTTTTACAGTCAGGTTTTCATCTAAATCTTCTTTTTTCCTTTTTGGTAAGAAATTCCAGACAAACCCCCACACGTCTTGAAGGAAAAGAAAAGGAAGGAAAGAAAAAGGAAGGAAACCACTTAGCATGGTTGGTTGGTTCCAGTAGTCACCACCAGCCTTTGACGTGGACCTTTCCTGCCGCAGATGGGAGCCAGAACAACAGGGGGAGTACTAGTGAAAGGGACACCCCCGAGTACAGACTCTCCTATGACTTTGCCCTCTCCTTTGCTCTTGGGTCAGGGCCTGATCTGTCGGTTGTACCGGTTAGCATAATGATAAAAAAACCCAGACTATATGATCAAGTCTTCGTGTAAGTGTAGTTCTAGCCTATAGTCAAAATAGGTGCTTATACGCCGGTCTGGCACACCGAATGTAATGTGCACACACTGAGACCATCAGTTTCCTGCATTTGTGCATGTAAGAATTCATACTGGGGTTGTGAGCTCAGTTCTGACGTGCTGGTAACTTGAATAAAAAAGTCCCTTTGATGTGGGGAATTGGTTGGAAGTACTGGATAAGGGAAGAGCTGCAAAAACTGATACATCAAGTAAGCAGAAGTTGCGCTTAGTTAATTAAAAAGTGGATTAAATCAATGATCTTTTTGGGTAACAGTGAAAACAAAGTAAAAAAAAAATTCATGATGTTAAAACGCTGAAGACAGCTCTAATGCCTGAGTGTAGACACAGTGCATAGAGATCATTTAAATTGTAATACGTACATCTCTATTTTTAGTAAATTTTTGTCTTAAGAGGAGGGTAGTTTGTTTACATGTACTGGGAGATTCTGAAATAATAGAGGGCAGTATTCTGAAACACCTTGTTGAAGTATAGGTATGTGAATTACTGCATCTGTGCTTTTTGTTGTTACAACACAGCTGTGTTAGAAAGTATTGTTACATTCATGTATAAAAGCGTGTTGTGAATAAAACTTCCACAATACCCAGAGAAGTGTGCTAAGCTCAGGACTGTCCTGACATCTTTTGCAGGTTCTGCGATTAGCCGTTACATTCCTGAAGGCAACCACAAAGGGTTGGGTAAGCTCATCTTAAACTAGGGAGGTCTGAGTAGGATATTTCGCTTAATCTCGTAGCCTGGCCCATTGTCTCTGTATAAAAGAGAAAGTCCGTGCACTGTGAATCCTCTGAGCAAGTCATGCAATGCTGACCAGCAGTAGTGAGGGGGCTGTAGGATACTCCAGAGTCCCTGCAGAGACACAAAGCCCATTGGGAATATTCCAGTGGCAGGGAGCAACACTGGGGCTCACAGGCAGGTGGACCCCACTTGCTTAGGTGCGGATTTGAGGGAGCTTCTATGAGGAGGTGGTCATCAAGCCTCGTTGCTGGCCTTGTTTGCAGTCTAGGATGTGCATGCGTGCAGGATGTTGCTTTATCATTCTTGTTTCTGAGGATAAAAAGAGGTTCTTTGTCCTCCTTAGAAGGAAAATAATAGTAATTTTAATAGAAAAGACAGTCATCTCTTTGGGGGAGGGGAGGGCAGTAAAATATTCTCCTTCTGTGTGAAATTGCAAAACAGGAGATCTGCTCAGCACAGGAAGGGCCAGTCTACCACAATTGCGTGTTGTTGCCATTCACCCGGGGCTAGGAGAAAAAATAGTCCCATCTCCCTGCTGTTGCTATGGGAACTTTTTCGGAGTTCTTGCAACTCTTCTTTCAGGGCTGTTGGAACAATGAAGAATATAGAGCAAAGAGTATCAACCGTTACCCAAAGCATTTTAACAAATACCAAGTTTTATTTAAAACTGCAGCACCATCAGCTCTTGCCAGCCCTTGTCTAATTACTGTTGCAGCAAATACGGTAGTTTTCCAAGAACTCCGCAGCATTTCCCCACAGCTCTGTGGCTCATCCATTTGGGTCACCTACCAAGTTACACTCTGCGTTGCAGTAAAGAAAATTCCATGTGTGTTTCCTCATGATGGTGCAATTAATTTATTTACTCAAGCAATGCACTGAAACATTAGATTAGAAAGGCATATGGTGTGGACTACTTGCGCAAGTCAGAGTCAATTTGTTACTTTCAGCACTGGTAGCTTACTATATTTGATACTTCTCAATTGATTTGCTTCTGTGCCCAGCTCTGATCTTTAATGCATTAATCTTAAAAAATTTGGACTTTAAGCATACACAGGTGTTCTGTAACAGTGCAATTCATTTCTTGGTGCAGTTATTTCTTTACCTTAATTCTTTATACTATGCGGGACACATTTTCAACAGCCTACATCCAGGAAGCTACTGCAGCATGGAAGTCATGACATTCCTGTGGACAAGTTGCTTATTTTCCAGATATGAATCAGTCACAGGCTTATATCAGAGCATCTTTTGGTTTTCATTTAAGGGGAAATTCAGGTCATTTTGTATTGTTTTTCCAGGATCCACCCTGTATGATAAGTCTGTGACTATTTTATAACTGTTTCTTATTAAGCCTAGAATTAGTAATGTATTTCTAACTTTGTGCATATTATGAGCATGCCTGGTGACATCACAGTACTGATCTCTTGCACTAAACCAGAACAAGTTTTCAATGTTAAATTTGGGGAATAGGAAAGAGGAAGGGAGTTTTTTGGTTTTAATTTAACCTCTCCTTAAGAATTATTTCTTCTCTCAGAAAAAGCAGGAAAAAAGACTAATTTGTGGTGTAGATGGTGAAAGGAAACAGTAAGAGAGAAGGACTGAATGTGAAATCATGCTGTTGTTAACCACAGTTTCAGGGGTGCAGGTGTGAAAAAAAAAAGATTTCACATAACCAGAATCAAATCGAGTGTGAATCTTCTTTTAAAAATGAGTAAAAATGGAAAGCTCTTTATTAGTACCATTTCTGTGAGTTTGAGCTTAAATGTAAAGTGTGTGGTTTTGTGCCAGTGAGTATTTGAGAATGCACTGTTAGCAGCTGCTGGGCTGAAGTCTCTAGGGTTGTGTGAAGGGCTGCTGTGAAGATTAAAATATCCCTCTGCTGCAGTTTGCATAGGTGTGCACACCATGCCATTCCTTGGCTTTCTGCCATTCTTAAATTTGGCCAGAGAATGGAAAACATAAGACTTCCATCCCGTCATTTTGGAGGAAAAGAGCCCTTACCCACTTTATGTCTGTCTGCTCTGGAGTGGGGAGCTGCATGCCTACTTTTGTTGTATATGGTGGCATATCATTATAGTGGCATAATCCTGCTCAGAGGGAAATTAAAGCTGAAGTTCACAAGGAAAGCTACTAGAGATGAATGGACCAAGGGCTGCTGTGTGGAGAGCAAGGCTGGATGTCATTGAGCTTCAGAGAGCTCCCACAATCTGGGAACAGTATGTCTATTGCCACAACCGTTCAGGGTGGCCAAGTTACTCCCCCACCACACCATGCAGCTGATGCACATTTCAATCAAGCGCTTCTACAGTGTACAGTAGCATAATGAAGGAGCAGAAGGTTTGGTGGGAAAGTCAAAATCCTAATAGTGCTCATTCCCACACACACAAAAAAAATGTTACATGGTTGTAAATCTGCCCTCATCTGCTAGCATGCCTCCTTCAACAGCCCACCTATACTCCCTTCTACTGGGACAGCACGTCTCGAGTATCTGGGAAGCAGCTGGCTTTACCCAGGAGTTGCATCTCTGCTGGACCACCACATGGCTAAAGCAAGGAGAAAGCAGAGGCTGCCTGGCACCCTGAGGGGATGGGGTCAGGTCAGAACTAGCTTACAGGGGTAGAGCAAAGAGAAAATGAAACTCAATTCACAGTTTCAGCTCAGCTGCACACATTTTGTGCTGTCAAAGATGAACAACTCTCTTCCGGTCCAGAGTCTCAGCCTGACAGGCTCTGCTCACAGGATTTAGCTGAAACAAAGTTAAATGCGTCTGCTGGAGGGGCAGAGAGAGAATGACCCGTGAGGCCAAGTTCTAAAAAAAACCCCACTCTTGTATCAGCATGGTTGCTGCTGCAGGGTCACACAGCAAAGGAACATTTTCCATCCTGAAGTCTTTATTGTAAAGATGATACAGATATTTCCCAGGATCAAGGAGCAGAAGAGGCAGGGATGATTTCAGGGCGGTGTTTTCAGAAGCATGGTTTCAGCTAACCTCACCAGTAGAAGTCCCATTCACTACAGCAGAAAGTACATTAAACCAGTGCTGAGTGCCTTTGAAATTCCCACTTAGGCTGGCATTTAATTTCCACCAGTGTTGATAGCAGCTGCTTGCATATTTATTTTTTACTGCAAATTTGTCCTTTGGTCTCTTTTCATACCATTTTGGGTTTTTTTACTATCAGTTAGAGCTCCCTACCCCATCTAATCCTGTTCCTCGTCCTTTCTAACTTTCATAGTAATGTATTCTACTTAGATATTTTTAAGGGTTTGTCTATATTTATTGTTACTGGATTTTTTTAAGCTCTGTTAAAGCAGAATTTTGAAATATATTCAAAATCCAGTTGGAAAACATGTTGGGTACACTCTTAGAATGGCATTTAGAAATGCAGTAATTTCCAAAAATGTTTCTGTAAATTCTGGGAAGATGAAAAAATACGTATTTTCCATGAATTTCACACTAGCTGGGTTGTGATCTCCAGTTGCTGAACATGTATCTAACATCCCTGCAGCCAATTATTTTTCATACTGTAATTCTGTTTTCAGCAGTAGTGAACAACAAATTCTAAGTTCACATTTTTTCCAGGCTGGGTGGAACTCTGGAGTCTCCAAATAGCTCAAAATGTACTTCTTTTACTACTTTCTGTTAGTACTTTGAGTCAGCAAAACAGGAAATGTCAAGGGATTGTTGAGGTATGCTCCAGGTTAAATAAATGGGTAGAAACAAATTCTCATCTGTTCTGTCTATTAAGAGATCTCTGCTGGATTCAGGATACACTGTTAAAACTGAAGGACATTTCAGGTATTCTCCAGATGAAAGAAGGATTACGGTTCAGAGAGCAAACTGATTCAAGGGCAGACAGATGTGTTCTAAAAGTAAAATACACAGAGGAAAATCTTCCCTCAACTACCAGACTATGCATTAACCAGACTTAGATTTGCAAAGAGCAGTTCATTATGATGATATAAATGCAAAAAAAGATCACCAGGCAAAGCAAGTTTTCCAGGTGAATCTGTACTTAGGGTTTACAGGGTACTGTAGATATCGCAGAAAAGAGTTTAATTTGTCATTTTGGCTGAGGTTCCTTCATATAGATGAATCTATATTCAAAATTAAGATGAAGTCTGTCTACCAGAGTCAAATAAAGCAGACTTACACTGGACTGAGATCATAGTTTGTCTTGTTGTCTCCTGTTTAGACTAGTTTTGAGGTTTGGTTTGAATAAGAACTGAGAAATTACTAAGGAGAACAAAAAACATGATCATCAACAACAACAACTGTAATAATAATTGTGGTGTTTTCAGGAAACGGAACAGTTTACAATGTCCACAATCCCGGAGTTTAAATGATAAAGTTATATATATCTGCATGTGAGTAAGATCTCACAAAAAAATAAATAGTATCCATGCTGTTCTACCAGTCATCTGGGCTTTGGATCAGCCATCCATAGCCTGTACCTGATACCATTTCTTAAACAGTCTTGTATTTCAGGAAATAGCAGTATCTCAGCTAGGCTAAAGGCAAATCTCTGAAGATCTGAACTTTCAGACATTATTGAAAATGCATAAAGCCAAAAGTTCATTTTAATGTTTTCATTTACAAATAAACATTTATTTGACATTTGATGGTCACTTCAAGTGCAGTTGAAGATCCACCTTTGTTAAAAAGCTTTAATTTATCTTACATTGATTTAGTATTATCATCACTTTTGGTCTGGTCAGCAATCACTGCAAGAGATGTCTTCTCTTTTCCAGATGTTCCCTTACAGCCATAAAATTGATCACTGACAGTTCTGAAGTTGCTATAGGTTAATTATCCTATTGCTTTTTTCCCCTTTTCTGTTTAGGAGCCTCCAGAAACAGATGGCAACTCTAAGGAACTGAGGACAAGGTAGCTCCTCTTGCACTACAGAATAGCAGTTCTGCATTCCAATGGACATCCCATTAGGTCACCATCCTCAGTGAGCAAAGGTAAAGCGTTCACAGGTTAGTTGGGATGCTTCTCTGCATTCACACAGATTCGAGGAATTCCTCTGCCGTTCATTGCCTGTGAGACTTCCAAAGGATTTAAGCTCAGCTGGCAGAGTTCATTACACATTTACTCCTTACACTCGTTACTACATTTCATTTCTTTTATGTGTTAAAATAGAAGAATGGAATAGAAATTCCTTCTGAAACGGATATTCAGACACCAAAGCACAGGCTGTGAATGCTAATGCTACACTGGCACCTAACTCACACCTATACAGAGATGCCTAAACTTGGAGAGAGGCAGGACTTCAGTATGTCTGTTGGACACCTACCATGTTGCCTGGGTGATTCTCACTCCCAGGCGCTTAGCCATTCATATGTACTGTGAAATTTTGGCTTTTTATTTATATTCTAGGTCACCTGAGAATCATCATGATTAATACCCTTTGGGAACTGAGTTGAAGCATCTCTAGGATGCATCCTAACTCTAGAGCAGATACATGCCATATGCTATGACCCATAATCCTACCCTGTAAATCATCCAGACCAGTGGATATGTTATAGTACTCCACAGCTGTCTCCCCAGCCAAACACTCAGGGCTTTTTTCCAATGGATATCTGTTTAGAGAAAGGGATAATAATGTGCATTCAGGTCTCATGGCAATATGCTTTTGGGATGCATCTGAAAGTGAAAACTGAGAAGCTATTCTAGGTATTTACATATGCATCCTATCTCTGTTCTTTATTGCTGAAATGAAGAAAACAGCAACTTTCAGTATATTCAAACAGAAATTTATCATATTTGTGGCATGGGGATAATTCTAATGAATATTACAAGGAATTCAAGTGCTATGAGCTTGGCCTCTGTGACTTACCCTTGAATTCCATATCAGGCTTTGGCAGCTTAAATGTGAAATGGATGGCCTCTTGTCCTGCTTTTTCCCACCTGCCTGATGTAAGATAAAGGTATCACTGACCCCTGGAGAGGAACCATATGTAAAGACAAAGGAAAGACCTATAAAGCCAGATGTTTCTTTGAGATCTTATATCTAGTTCTTGGGGTGTTAACTCTAGCTGTAAGTTAATTTTTTTTCCTACTATTCATGCCCCAAATAGATGAGTGAATTTCATCGCTTTGGTTCCATATCTCTATGCCTGTGCTAGGAATCCTCTTAGGCTGGAGAACTTCAGGAGCATTCACAATGGTATTATCATGCATTCAGCACAGGAGTGGAAGAGACATCCTCACATTGGTGGGATTAGATCTTTGTTCATCATTATATCATTTGATTCAAATTTACTTTCAAGATAATTGCCCACTCCAGGGTCAGGAGGGTCTGCACCCCAGTTTAGGCCCGTGGGATCCCACTTCTAGTGTCAGCTGTGGCTTGGCCCCAAGGACCAAGTCAGTCTGTAAAGATACACGTAAACTGCACCACTGGTACTTTCTGCTGTGTATCTACGGTCCCAGATTATGCCATCTGGAGAGCCTGCTGGAGCATGCACAAATGATTTAAACACAGAGGAGGAGAACTGGGAAGCGGAATGGGATGGTGAGCATGCCAGTCTCTCTCAGTATGCCGCTGGAAGATGCTCACATACCTGAGCAGTTGGGATGGTTTTACAAGTTTGATAGTTCATTTGTAGCTAAATGTCTCAAAATAGGAGGTTTTCTTTCGTCAAGGCTTTCAGTCTGATATTCTTGGTCCTTCTCCTGTATGTTGTTATCTTACCTGAAGTAATAAAGGCCAGGAAAAAACCTGCAGAGGACATAATGTGAGGCAATGAAGAACCACTGTCTCAGTCTCACCTTTGGTAGCCCTCCTGTCTCCCATTTCCAGTCTTGTAGGAGGGAGTTGCTCTCTGCCATTGTTTCTGTCCTCCTGCATGAATACCTAGCACACATGTCTACCCTGCATGTTAACACCGTTGCGAATGATTGCGAAGTTCTCCAGCTTAAGTGTGGGATTGAGGGTTCCTAACACAGGCATAGAGATGTGCAACCAAAGCAATGAAATTCACTCATCTGTTTGGGGTAATTTACCCCAAAATGACAATTTTAAATATGCTTATTCCAAAGGCTGTCATTTGAAGACCTAAGAAATTAAAAATTCACTTGCTTCTTCAAAAACATCTGTAGTAGCAGTAGTTTTCTCAGATCAGATCAGTCAGATTGTCTTTACTCCATCTCAACAAAATGCCACAGGTTGATTGCAACATTTCTTAAGGAAAGAAAGGGCAGTCATTCCCCAAAATACCTGCCTTAATTACATGGTTTCTGAGCTGCAACACTATGACTTATAGTTCAGTGGTTGCATAAACTCCCCAGTGAGAGATCTGAATAATATTTAATTAGCCTGGTCCTGCTGTGTGATACTCCAAACACCCTGTTTACCCAATTAAGACAAAGGTTGTGTGATCTTACAGTTAGTAAGTGTCTCTAAATACTAAGCCTTGCAGCTGGAAACTGGAAATATAAAACTCTTAGTAACTCTCAATTGTGCTATGTCTAAATAACACAAAGCAGATACAGATAAAGAGAGTAAGGAATCCTTTTCAAAACACCTGAGTAAAACACCTGCATGGTGTAAAGGAGGCTCAGCTAGCAATAGGATTCAGGTCCCTGGCGTGTTCTTCCACAATAAAGTAAGACTTAAGGACAATTCAGATGGGAGTTTAGATCTCTAAAAATATGCCCAGAGAATGGATCTTCAAAATAAATACATTCTCTCCCACAATCATAGAATCATAGGATGGTTAGGGTTGGAAGGGACCTTAAAGAACACCTAGTTCCAACCCCCATGCCTGGGGTTGAGCAACCTTCCACTAGACCAGGTTGCTCAAAGCTCCATCCAACGTGGCCTTGAACGCTTCCATGGATGCGGCAGCCACAGTTTCTCTGGGTAACCTGTATCAGTGCCCCAGCATCCTCATACGTAAAAAAATTCTTCCTGATATCTAATCTAAATCTACCCTTTTCCAGTTTAAAACCATTCCCCCTTGTCCTATCACTACATGCCCTTTATAAAAGTCCCTCTCCAGACTTTTTATGGGCCCCCTTTATACTGGAAGCTGCTTTAAGGTCTCCCCAGAGCCTTCTCTTCTCCAGCCTGAACAAGCCCAACACTCTCAGCCAGTCATCATAGGAGAGGTGCTTTGGCCCTCTGATTACCTTCGTGGCCCTCCTCTGAGCTCACTCTAGGAGCTCCATGTCCTTCCGAACATGAGAAATACTCTATGTGAAATGTACCTGAGACACGCATTGTACTAGGAGATGGAAAGGAAGGAAGAAACTGCTAAGGGTTCATATAACTCTTCTCTGCTTGTTCCAATAAAATGTTTTTGTCCTGAGTTGAATAAGAACATAAAGAATATTCAGATAACATGATGCAGCTTTTGCAAAAGCTTTTGTTTAGTTAATGGTGAAATAATTGTCTTAGCCA
The DNA here is from genome assembly GCF_000696875.1 of Nestor notabilis. Classification (NCBI taxonomy): domain Eukaryota; kingdom Metazoa; phylum Chordata; class Aves; order Psittaciformes; family Psittacidae; genus Nestor; species Nestor notabilis. Next base: position 10,982 of record NW_009925060.1, read on the forward strand.
CCAGATAGTCTTGAAAACATCTATTTCACCCTGTAGTTCTTCCCATCCAGAAGACTGTAGAACGTCGCACTGCTTCAAGGAGCACTGCAAACTGAAATCTGCTCTTCTGACTCTGGCAGAATCTACTGCAGTTTACATTCTTTTTGCCAAGGGAGGGTTTTAGCTTCAGCCTCCATTTTTATTTTATTACTCCAATTGTGAGCTCCTGATTCCCTCACAAAAATCTAATAGTAATTTTACTGTTATTTTAAAGTATGAGATCTTTAAGGCCTGCTTTAGTGTTTAACTATAAGATTAAAGTACAGTCTTTATTTTTCCAATGAAAAATCAAATTTAAAAGATCACCAAAATATAGAATTACACTTTACATCAAAAAGCTATTTCCAAGCAACTCTAATAGTAACACACACACCAGAAATCAACAGTGTGAGCTTTTCTTCAGATCACACAGAATCATGCTGCATCAACATTTGTGTGGAAAATCTCAAAGGAAAATCCCGGTCCTTTCAATAAAATCCAAGAGATTTTATCCCTGCATGTTCAAAAGGGAAATACGTAGGATGTTTTCAAAATAATGTAACGACTACAGAATATTTCAAAACCTGTGCACTCTACTTTTTACTTACTTACCCCAGAAGGTATCTATGCTATTAATCTTTACTTTACAACAGTTTTCTTAATGTAAGTATGAATTCTTAGTTTTGTTTCATCCTAGAAGCCACTCTTTTCTGGTGATGTGGAACAGATAGGTTTGTGTGTGCGTGCACATGTATGTGAGTAGTGTCACCCACTGCCCCATCACACTAGTTGAAGTCATATGTAGTAGGTGGCAAGACAGCTAAAACTTAGCTGTTGCCGTGGCCATAAGCAGCACACATGTATTGATCTAATCCTTCCTGTACTACACAAGTTTCTTTGACAATAATGATGTTTATAGAATTACTCTTGTGTGAAGCCAGAAGCAGTTTGGCAGCACTGAAAAGGTTGGGAGAGACAGCTGAGGCATGGAGGGGGCTCATTGTCACCAGCGTTTGTAATCTGTGAAAATTGTTTGGCTGATACTTACTTACATTTTTGTGAGAGACACTCAAAACTGTCTCTACTAGGTGGGTGTAACACTAGTGATGTGTGTTAAGGGTTGATGACTAACTCTGGGAGGATGCAGTAATCCCTAATTTTCAGCAAGTCCCTGAATTGAAGAAGAGCTAACCAGATCATAAAATCTTATCCCTTCTGAGAATCCAAATGTAAGTACTTTTTAAAGATTTCATTATACCTTGCTTTCTGTAATTGCATATCTAGCGCTTAATTGGCTAATAAATAAGGAAAAAAATGCATTAAAAAGGTGATTGAAAGATAGCCACTGATGTTAGAGGTAAAGTGATCAGCAGATCTCAGATAGTAGAAGGCAAAACCAGGTAAATCACACTGGCAATAACTTTTACAACCTCAAGCAAAAACCTATCCAAAAAATTTGTAGGATTGATATCCACTACTCAGGCATTTAGAGTTAAATTCGAGAAGTGTTGTTACTGGTTTCCCTTTTAGACACCTAAAGGTGCTATTTAGGCAAAGCCGGCAGTTAAAAACTGCAGGCTCGGCTGCTGTCTAAATCACCTTCACACATACAGCTATATCCATACTAATAACTATATCTGTGCCAGGGAAAGTTCCCAGACACTGGCACTCAAATATTCTCTTACATGGTCAGAGTGTTCTTTGACTTGCGTGGGTCTGGATCCACCATCACCATCCCAAACTTTTCCCTAGCTTAGTTCAGGATTTAGCACAAACCAGACGATCTCCACATGACAGCATTGGTGTGGATACCCTCCTTGGAGGCTAAAATAGCTTAATGAAATGGATTTGGGTATGGCTGCAGTGTCAAAGCATGGTTCAATGAACATTTAACTTCCTTTTATAGACATGGCCTAATAAATATATGGGAGAGAAATTCCAACGGAAATATCCCATCGGTTTCTGCTTTGAGGTATGCATAAATTTGCACCCAGTTCCTGGACATGTTCAGAAAGTGGTGGATTGATCCTGTGAAGAGAAGCATCTCCCAACCGTAGATCAAATATTTTTCCAGGAAGGGAAGAGACTTGAGTCTTCATGCCCCATAATGTACGTACCTCGTTCCAACCAGCCATCTCAAAGAAGTGACTGTTAGTTGAAGAGACATCAAGTCTCAGACTAGGTGGTTTATTATGACAGCACAAAGCATGGAAGTGAAAATTAAGACCTGAATATATGTTTTCAATTAAATTTCACTTCCAAACTCAAAATTTACATTAAAACCTTTTGATACTCAGAAGTAACTTCTGCTCTGTTATTATCATGGTATGTATAGTCAAGGCAAAAGAAAGACATCTTTCAGACAGCTCAGAGGATCCATGCGTAGAGAGCATTTATTTTCTTTTTAAAAAAGTGGTCTTTTGCCTGCAGTTTGGCTTCTGAGACCACATTTAGTTACAAAAATAAGTAGTTTTCCTTTCAAAAAGGTTGAGTGCTCTTGAATCCTACCACAGCCATGTTCCCACATACTAAAAATGCTAGGCTGGAAGAATTTCTAAGCACTGTTTAGTAGACAAAAGCCTGAAGGTTTTGTTTACAGGCTCTTCACAGAAGAATAATCAAACTCTGTAGAGAGCTGCTACTCCACTTTCTTGCTAGCCTTATTTTGACAGCCTTTGCTAGTTTGCCCTACTTTGAAAAGGGTGGGTTGATGTGGAAGCCAAAAAAGTGAAATCATATTTACTGTCAAAAAAATACGTGTGTTTTAAGCTTTTATCTGCCACTAGCAAGTAATCAAAGATGGCAGTGGTAGCAGCCCTTGTAGTTAACCCAGTGCATGTTCATTAAACAGCAGGGGGTACCCAGAGTGTTTATTTCAGTAAAAACAATTAAGCATATATTATTTTTTTCAGTGTTAATGATTCCCTGTTGACAGAGCTGAAAAGGGAGTGCTTCTTGAGTTTCCAAGTGATTATTAAAGAGAAATGACTGTCAGTCTCCCAATTTGGGTGAATGCCAAGCAGACCAAAGGTGACAAAATAGGGGAAAAAGAAAAGAAAGAATATTCAGGGCTCATTATCAACACACTCTGTCTTTTTTTCTTTTTTTTTTTAACTTAGTCACAAACGAGCTTCACAGCTTTCCCTTCCTTATCAAACCACCAGCTGTAATGCAGTCCATTTTCCATTACATCACAATGTTGTATGCCTGAGATGATTTCTGCTTCCCAATTCCTTTCTTGGAATCATTCATCATTTTCTTTATAAAATATTACCTCTCGTACTGCTGTTTCTCAGACTTATCCCCCATCTGTGGAGGATTTTGCTTGCACTCCAGCGAGCTGTTTCAGAAAAAAAAAAATGGGAATTTTCAGGCTCTCCAAGGCTGTAGAGGAAAAAACCGCAAACTGTCATGGTGCCAGCACACCATATTCTGTGGAAGCTGTGGTTGTTAGGACCCAGACGAGGAACTGGGTTCACAAAAGATGAGCAGAAAGAGGCCATGTTCTTAGAGTTGTTTTATAAAATAAAAAATATGTGAACGAAGAAATTCCTGGCCCTGCAAAGGAGTGGTGCACTTACAGGTTGGCTCATCCTGTTATTCAGTTAGTAAATGTTCATACACTGAGCCTTTCATATTGCTCCAGACTAAGTTCTGCTGGCTCATCACGATTGTTATCTCTACTGGAAAGCAAGCAAACCTCTCATCTGTATGAGATTTGATGTGACATTCTGCGTTTTAGCCAATTCCAGCTGACTGCTCCAAAAAGGCAGGCAATGTTTCATAGGTACCACAGCTATTTCTCTTTCTTCAATCCCCTGAAGCAGTAGCTGTGGGGCTGTACTTTAAGCTGTGAGGTAAGGAATCATGAATTCATATTCTGTTATATATAGATCCTTTTACCACCTCTTTTGCCAGTTTTGTAGTAATCCAGCTGTAGTAGATGATGTGACTAAATGACTCCTTCTCTCTCTCTCATCTCTTTTGACAGTCTCTCCTCTTTGGTACATCCCTGACTGTATTGTATGTATTTCTCTGGACTTCATAATCTGTTTAGAACCTAAATTACAAAGCCTAGCCATACAAACACCATTTCTCTCTGTCTTGCTCATTCCTACCTTAAAACCAAGTTAAAGTTTGCATATGATCATTTTAGGCAAAAATGGGAAGTCACTTCAGAATAAAATTCTCTGCTAGTGTAAGTTTCAACTGCAGTCTGTTTATTTCAGTAGAATTATGGCTGAGGATCAGCTTCCTGGTAGATAACGTTCATTCAACTTTTCAAGCAGATGTATAAGACGTGCCTTCCATGATCACCCTGTCATGGAGTGACTATACTATAGCCTTTAGTAGAAGCCAAAATAGACTCAGGAATATACTCTGCATTGACTCCTGTCAAAAAGAAAAGGTTGTGTAAGTTTGAAGACATGGACATAAGCAGCTAACATGTGAAGGGATAGTATCAAAACAGATTGGTTCTATATTTTGGTTACATGCAGTCATTGGGTAAAAACAAGAAGATTTAGGATTTGAAATGAGGTACTAGCTTTTTTAATGGTGGATGAAAGCTTCTGACTGATGTGTAAGATTGTGTCTATAACTTTAAAAAAGTGGTTTATTCAATTTGTACAGTGTAGTGTGTTTTATGATGTAAAATGTTATAACCTATATGTTAAATTACTTTCCTAGTTCACAGAAATTGTTCCAGTTCTTGCCATTGCCAAACATTTTCCCTGTTGGTGGTAGTGTTGGCAAACTATTTTCAATGGGTATGTTTTACTAACAGCAGTATGTGTGAGATCATGTGGAAATGGGGACTGCCCTTATCCTTCAAAACACATGGTTTTGTAAGACAGTTCTAGTTGGGAATTTGGTGGTTATCTGAATCAAAAGGTTCAGTTTGACATTTTTTGGACCAGGAGGGACACGCTCAGCTGTTATGCAACCATACTTCACCAAGGACCAACAGAACAATAAATAATTCTGCCTCACTTTGTCCTTCTGAAGAGCAAGTAGGCCACAGCAAGGTTGCTGCAGCAATCAGTTGAGGCAGTGCAAACAGGCAAGCTAGGTGTCCAGGGATGTTTCTTCATCCCCATTTCCTGGCATTCCCCTTGTCACCTGGTGTACCTCCTCTTAAGCAAAAGCATGTCACCATATGGTTTTGTTTTGCTGAAAGGAAATCCGTCAAACCTACCCACCTTAAGATAATAATTTCCTCACCGCTAGTCATCACCTCAAGGCCGACACAACAGAGATGTAGAAAGCCTGTTGGTGAAAACACTCGTGTGGAAATCCCCAACTTAGTTGCAACTGAGCTATAAAAAAGGTGAGGGTTGTTCTGTGACTTGACTGAGAAAAGAACCTGCTACTGCCTGGAACCACATTAATAAGGCTTTTAGTGTCCTAATACGGTTATAATTCATTCCAATCTTTCCAGTCTGGAAATTGGAATCTGGGTTTTTACAACATACTGATTTTTCGAATGCTCGTGTTATACAATAAAGCTCCATATATCTACACATTGGGCCAAATCCCAGTGCCACACTGACGTAGGTTCATGGTAAATCTATTTCTGTCAGTTGTGACTTAAGAGTTTAGCAGCTTTATTGTAGCTTCTAGATTCTGTAATGATATTTTGATTTTAAAAAGCTATTTCTGTGACAAAGTCATAAATATATGGTTAGAGTAAATATAGCATAGAACTTAAGTAAAATGTAAAACATATTTTATTTACCTGTGAAATATACTGGGTACAATAGAAACTAATTTATTCCCATTTAAGAAACAAAACCAAACAGAACTAACTCTTGCTTTTCCTTTTAATTTTTAATTCAACATTCTGCATGCAGTGAAAAGTCCTAATAGTACTTCAAAGCATTTCCTTGCAAAACAGTAGTTACATATGAAGAGATTCCAAGCCTTTATATTTTATCTATCTGCTGTGCTGCCTTTTTAATATAGTTTACAAATGCACTAACTACATTTAGGGAGTAATGCACTAGTAAAAAAAATAATTACTAACAAAGAATGGCCTTTAGCTAAAGCTGGAATTCTTTGCACTGGTGAAACAAGATACATTAAATGCTGTAAATGAGGCAGGCTTCATTTTTATTATTATTATTTACTTAGGGCTTGGGATAAAATTCTGTATACCCTGAGGCGATGGGAGGTTTGCTCTTCTCTTTGATAATGCTAATATTGGATATTTGATTTCCAGTTTCGGATATGGGACGTTATTCATATATCATGATTCAGCCTTTAGCTTAATGAATAAAATTCTGTCTTCTGTGCTTTACACTTTCCTGAGCTGCCCTGCTCTACTATCTGAAGCAGGTTCACATGACCCAGCTTTGGGCCAGTCTGCATTGTGGGAAAATCTCAGCAGTGTTCACCTTGCACAATGGGCTTGGGTTCCAATTACATTGTACATCTATGCTTTTGTAAGGAAACCGTCTTTATTTAGTCCAGATTTTCCTTAGACCTTGATCACAAATTATCAGACTATGTGCAGTCCAAAAGGGTAGTAAAGTGAGTGTCTGTTACCGAGAAATGGAGAAGATTTTGAATTTTTGCAGTTTTTCACATCCTTCTCAGAGAGTCGCAGCTGAGAGAGAGGCATCTGCAGGGATATAAACACATTAATTAAATTATTATTGTGGTAAACTTTTGGAACAATATTTTATACTGACTGATTTTTAGCATTCTAGCTCTATTCTCTATTTTTTATGGAAAGCCATGCTTTCTCACATGGCACAGGCCCTGCAATTGCAATTGATTTTAAAGCAATCATTTCTTAGCTCCCAGCTAGGCCATGGCATATAGTTATTAGAAAAAGAACTATCTCTAGATACTGCTATTCTGGTCTAAGACACAACTTTTCACCACTCCTTAAAGCACCTAGGTTACTTTACTTCTTCGTTTGATTTACTAAGTCTCATGCTTTTCTAAGGTTTTTGGTTTTTTCCCTTTCCTTGTTTGGGCCTTTATTCTTTTATATTGTGTCAGTCATAGCACAGTGACAAAACCTGACCTGAAGATTAAACAAACATAGAAACTTCAATACATATTGAGTCTGTCTGTAGAGCCTCTCCTATGTGGGGCTATACTGCAGCAAGGAAATTCTTCAAAGTGTGTTCTGTTTTCATTCTCCTTTAGTGATGACTGTTAAACATTTCTTTTTCTCTTTTCTTTTTTTTTTTTCCTTTTCCCTGTACTGTATGATTAGTGCTGACTCTGTTTGATCCATGAGGAGAGCAAATTTCCTGCTCTGTGTACAACACACTCAAAAACCTTTTTACTAGAGCCAGTAAGAATGCTCCTGCATTAAGGAGAAAAACAATACAAAACAGAGTAAGAATGCTATTTGTCTTTACGTAGTACTTTCACATACAAAATGCAGCAAGCCAAAGCAGTGTACATACCAAGGGGTGTCACAGCAAGTGCCTCCCACTGTGTTTCCCCAGAGCTCACAGCTCAGATTTGAGAGCTCTGCAGAACCAAATGCTAAAATTCTGCTGCTCTGTGTGAACTCATCTTGAAAGCTGGTCCCTCTCAAGTCAGGTCATCTATGATGATGATGTAAAGGATAGTTTGGCTTTTTCTGTCTGTTGAGAAATATTGTTGATTTAATACAAAGAAGAGGGATATTGGCATTGCAGATGTGCTCTTTGATTTCAGGATGTAACTTGTTTCATTCTTCAGCATTTTGGGGCTCTCATGAAGTGTATCCATAATATTTGAATGCTCAAAGATTGTAGACGACTTCTATTGTGCAATGGTGCCTTAGCATGGTTTCATGATTCCTGTGTGTTTGCAGAGTGTAAAAGTCATCTTCCAGTTTCAACTGCTGTGTTGTAGATGGAAGGTGGGGTCTATCTCTTTTCACTTTAGATGTCCACATCTAAGCTAGTCACCATGAGCTTTCTTTAACGTCAGTGAAAAAATAGAGGCAGTTCTAGGCTGTAATGTTGATATTTACAGTAGGTTGAGGTGAGTCACATTCTAGAAATTACAAGCTTTCCCACTAATCATAAAGGAAATCTGTACAGCAACTCAGTCATTTGGTCAAATAAGTCTCACCCGCAGTGTCCTGTTTCTATACTGCATAATGTTCACACAGAAACGATTTATGGTTGAGAAAAAGCTCTTTGTTCTTCAGGACTCGTGACATCAGGTAACACAGAGTGTGAGACCAGGCAGAGAGACGTGCTTCTGTGGCTGTCCTGCTTCTGCCTCCAAAACATAGTCTGAGCTATCTCAACTACCTGTATAGCACTGCACTCTGCAGCACCAGCATCCCTTTTGTTGCAGAACATACATAGAAGTTAGGCATCTTTTCATGTGTTGAGATTTTATTTTCACTTGTTAAAATTTTTACAAAAACATTAGTTGTACTTTATTTCAGTTGAATTTTCTTATAAAGTTTCAGCTATCGTAACTTCTCTTTTCCCAAGACTGAAATATGAATCAATCTCTTTATTTTCTCCATACTAGGTATGTTCTTATCTCTGCTTCATTGAAATCTGTTGCATTTCTGTGCTGTGGAAAAGTGACTTAAAAATGGGTCATAGAGATGGACCTGGGATATTTCTAATTATTCCAACAAAAATCTTGGTCCAGCTTGGCTATGGGAGAATTCACAGACCTTCACTGTAGAATATGCGTGTTACAGAGGAGAGTAGCATAAGTACCTTCCCAGCAACTCATGGGGTTTTTTTAGCTTTCGACAGCTACTACCACAATTGTGATGCTTAATGTCAAAACTAAGAGCTGTCTCTTGTGCTTATCATACCTTTGTGCTTCCAGCAATGAACCTGGTGGAGGAGGGTAGTAACTGATTAAATGCAGAGGGTGAGAAACATAGTTAAGAACAAAGAAAAAGGATGATGTGAGGCAAGAAGAAAAAAACTCTGAGGAGGCACCAGGAGCATAAAAATAGGCAGATAACAAGTGGGTGTTTAACAGAAGGATAGGTAGCTGGATGCACAAACCAGGTCAATAAAAAAGCAAAAAAAAATAGCAAATGAAGGGCAGGTGTATGTAATAGGCTGAGGCAGGAGGCTGAAAAGAAAGCAGGGGGGCAGGGGCTAAGGAGAAGAGAGAGAAGCATCTGGAATTTCTAGAGCCGCAGAACCTGGGCATGTCTATGGTCACCAAGCATAAGCACAACCCTAACATTTTTCTAGGGGATGATTCAGGTCTGTAATAAGACCACATCAATAAATACCATTGATTTAAGCTTGGTTGTCTGAGGTTAACATTTCAATCTCTACTTATTTGTGATTATGCACTTCACATGTAAATCTTCTCCCTCAGATTTTCTTTTCCTGGTGTGTTATTTGATACAGGAGAATGCAGTGACCAAAACAAGCAGTTTAAACAAGGAGTTTATCTGTGTACCTGAATCCATAGAAGTGAGACAAGTTTCCATACGCTAGATGGAAAAGAGGTGTAGAAACACGCAGATAGAAACAGATTACACAAAAAATGTGAACCTATAGATTATCTTCTATATTAAGGAGAATAGAATTACATTAGGTTTATCTTTCACTCTTTTTGTAATGTTCCAGTGCAGCCCTTCAGAAGCCTCACTTGAATATTTCATTCAAGTGAAAGCAAATTTAGCTTTGCTTCATCTGGCTATGATGTCTTTGAAAATTGTCTGTCTTTCCATCCTAAGAGTACACCACCAACAGAGCCAAACTCTTAATAATATATTACATGACTCCAGATAAAGTACATATTTTTTATCCAAAAAAAAAAAAGTGTATAATGGCACTGGGTGAATTCTATACTTAGAAATAGAAAATAGCACTTGCTTTCTTCTTGTGCAGTTTAATGTTATCCTGAATGATTCCTTGTTTTGATTGAGCTTCTTTCTTCCATTCACTGGAATAAAATGTGGGGCAAAAAAAATCCAACCTGCACTTTTCCCTTTCTCCGTCATTCAAACAAAAACACTACAAAGCTCTTCTCTTATCCGGATGAAAGCTTAGTCACCTACTTTAGCACCTGTATTTCCATTTCCTTCTCCCACCATAAAAGACACCCTTCTTGCCTTCTTCCTTTATACACCTTGCAGCTGAGCTGTAAATGAGCTCCAGATGCACGAGCTCAGTAACCTATTTTTCCTGACCCGAAGGCTTCCTAGGAAAAATGGATTATGTGTCCCAACTGAGAATTGCTGTAGCCATTGTCTGGAGAGTTTCCTTTTGCTAGAAAAACTGCTATAAAGCCACCCCGTTTTTACCGAAATCTGCTGGCTTGCACACCACCTTCATGAGTACAGCCTGCAGACACTCCTGAGAAGGTGGAAACACGCAGGGTATATCATGCAGAAGACATGGAACTTCGGCGAGGTTTAGAGAAATTGTACGCAGTCTGGATCCAGATTGGTCTTTCCTAATTTAAGCCTAGCCACATGATTGCATGCCCTAGCTAATAGCATTGCTGCTGAGCAGTCCACATTAGTATCTGAACTGTGTTTGAAATTTGTTGCTAGAGAGATGACAGGAGTATAATCTAGTAGGCCATTCTTCCACTTAAGGTACTGTCAATCTTCAGTCCAGTTCTTCTATTGGTTGACATGCAGGGACTGTTAAATGTGCCCAGATTTCAGAGTTAAGAATATCGTATCTTTAAATTAGTGTCTTTCCTCTTGAAAGTGCCAAGTGTGGAAATGACCCTACCACCACGTAAGCTAATGGCAGAACTACAGATCAGACTGGCATGGGACATGGGTTTTGGTGTGCTACTTCATGGTGCTGAGCAATGGGATGCCTCAGGATGTTCATGAGTGGGGCTGAGACATGGCCTGTTTGAAATGGGGGCTGTGGCCGGGGGGTGGTACAGGTTCAGAGGGCATTTACTGACCACTCACATGCCTGCCTGCCCACCAGGGCCACCTACCGCTGCCTCTCTGTATCTCAGCCACCTGGAAACCCCCAAACCTGCAGTGTTGTCCCATGGAGGGTGCCCAGGAAGTTGTACACAGGAATAGGTTTATATCCTGGCATCTGCTGGGGAGACACAGGGAGAAAAAGGTCTTTATTTTTAAAGTGTTCAATATTCATTTTCTTTTGTTCCCTCTTCCTTCGCAACTCTTCAAGCTCTCTACTTTTTAAGGGGAATTTATTGCACAAGCCTATAGTTTAGTCATGATCCTTTCCAGGTTGCCAATGTGGAAGAGACAAACACCACAAGTTGTCCATGCTATTCATGGAATAAATCTCAACTAAAATTTGACATCACTGGTATTTGTAAATTAGGTAAATTTACGTTCAGTAATAAAAATGAAAGCCTGTCTACTTTGGTCTGAATGTGCTCACCTTGGGGAGTAAAATATTTTTCAGATAAAGGAATAGTGTGCATATCAATTGAATTTTTGAGCAAAGTGTAACGGGGCTGAGGACGTGGAGATAGGACATCTTCAGACTATTAACCTGCCCTCTGTCCTTCAGCAGGCCTTAGAG